>NC_091120.1:184690626-184763126 GCF_040183065.1 Periplaneta americana | reverse complement strand
CACAGAACTATAACCTTAAAACTACTATAAATAAGTACTTACTTACTTACCGGCTTTTGAGGAACCCGGAAGTTCATTGCCGCCCTCACATAAGCCCGCCATCGGTCCCTATCCTGAGCAAGATTAATCCACTCTCTATCATCATATCCCACCTCCCTCAAATCCATTTTAATATTATCTTCCCATCTACGTCTCGGCGTACCCAAAGATCGTATTCCCTCCGGCTTCCCAACTAACACTCTATATGCATTTCTGGATTCTCCCATACGTGCTACATGCCCTGCCCATCTCAAACGTCTGGGTTTAATGTTCCTAATTATGTCAGGTGAAGAATACAATGCGTGCAGTTCTGTGTTGTGTAACTTTCTCCATTCACCTGTAACTTCATCCCTCTTAGCCTCAAATATTTTCCTAAGCACCTTATTTTCAAACACTCTTAACCTATGTTTCTCTCACAAAGTGAGAGTCCAAACTATAAATAAGTACAGATAAAAAAGACGATATTTCAGTGTGATATGTGATTGTGATTGGTGGAAATTCAACGGATTTTTTAGTATTGTCCCAGTATAGGACAGTTTTACTTCAATACGAGTCTGATGATGACTTAGAACCAGCTTGAAAATTGGAACGAACATAAAAATGATTTATTTCTTAAACAAATCCGCACTATTTTCATTAAGCAGAGAGCTACGGGCTCTTGGTTAAGACATGAACTTGCCTTGCCTTCAACGATTGAGTTCTTTAAGTGAAATAATTACGTCATCGGACGGCTTAGGTATGTGTTATCCCATAATTATACTTGGTTGATTGCGTCATAGTGCATTCAAACATGGCGGGTCAGACCAAAGCTGCGGTTGCACCTGTCATTAAAGACTGCAATATGCATGACTCCATTGTGTTACCTACGTGTCTGAAGATGAACTGGTATGTGGTCACGAATGACATGCTGTAGTGATTACCATGCTAGAGGTTCGTTGGTTCATACCCCACCGACGAAGGTGGATTTTAAAGGGATATAAAAATCCTTACCACACCTTCACAAAGAAGAAATTAAAGTTGAAGATTTCGTCTCGTAGATGTACGGCACGCAGAAGAATTCTGTCTCTGGTAGAGGGCTCCATGTAAAGAGATAGATTTGGAAATAAATCCCGAAAAAACAAAGTATATGATTATGTCTTGTGACCAGAATATTGTACGAAATGGAAATAGCCTATAAAGTTGAAAATATATCATTTGAAGAGGTGAAAAAATTCAAATATCTTGGGGCAATAATAGCAAATATAAATAATGACACTCGGGAGGAAATTAAAAGCAGAATAAATATGGGAAATGCCTATTATTATTCGGTGTAATCAATATTGTTTTTATAGATCATCTTCTTCTTCATGGTATAGGCCTCATGGCCTGTTCCGGCGCGATCGGCGCAATACTCCATCGCTTTCTTGGTCTGCCAGGGTCCCGTCTTCCTCGTGGTTTATAATGCCATGCCAACTTCGGAAACCTTCCATAATCCATTCTCTGTAAATGGTCGATCCATATTTTCCTATAATCACAGATTTGCTGAATTATAGATTTAATTTC
This sequence comes from Periplaneta americana, assembly GCF_040183065.1. Classification (NCBI taxonomy): domain Eukaryota; kingdom Metazoa; phylum Arthropoda; class Insecta; order Blattodea; family Blattidae; genus Periplaneta; species Periplaneta americana. The sequence continues at coordinate 184,761,545 of NC_091120.1, read as the reverse complement.
TAATTCCTCCCTTATGCTTTCATTTCTTATATGCTCTAGTCTTGTGCAGCCCTTGACTTCTTTTAGAAATTTCATTTCTGATGACTGTATATTATTAATTTCTTTCTGTCTTAGGACACAATTCTCTCTACCATACAAGAGGGATGGAACTGCTTATAGAATTTTAATTGTGTTTCCTTCATTGTTTTATTTCCTAAAACTCTTCTGATTGTACCACATATATATTGGTACTTGGAAAGTTTTATTTGTACATTTCTTTCGTAGCTATAGGATATATCATTTCCAAAATAATCAAAGTGTGACACTTGTTTAAGAATAATGTATTCGACTACAATTTTTGATCTTATAGGGTCCTTCCCTTGTTTTTATAGATATGAAGAATATTTCATTTGCTGAGGAGTGACTTTTACTTTCTTAAGTATCTAAACATATTATTGTGTTGTTTTTGTTTTCATTTTGTACCAGTGTAGTATATTATTATTATTTTGACTGGACGCGGTGGTCCAGTGCCTTGGCCATCCAGATCACCTGACTTCACCCCATTACATTTTTACCTTTGGGGTCACTTGAAGGCTGTCGTCTATGCAACACCAGTGAATGATGCAGAGGAGCTATTGCAGCGTGTTGAAAATGTATGCCAATTGATCCGTGATGACAACATGTGTTTGAGCGAACTCGCAGTCATGTGTACGTCGTGCTCAGGCATGTGTAAACAATGGAGGGGGACACATTGAGCATCTTTTGTAAACGTTAAATGACAAGTTTCCAAACATGTACTTGTGACACAAAAAAAAAAAGAACAGAAACGAAGTATGGCCATTTCTCCGACAAATAAGGATTTTTCGTCAAATTTTCATATCAGGAATTTTTCTTATTTTTGATCCAAGAGCACGGTCACGCGTTTTCCAAACATACTTATGACTCAACTTGTATAAATACGCTGTTACATACATACTTACCTACAGGCTTTTAAGGAACCCGGAGGTTCATTGCCGTCCTCACATAAGCCCACCATTGGTCCCTATCCTGAGCAAGATTAATCCAGTCTCTACCATCATATTCTACCTCCCTCAAATCCATTTTAATATTATCTTCCTATCTACGTCTCGGCCTCCCTAAAGATCTTTTTCCCTCCGGCCTTCCAACTAACACTCTATATGCAATTCTGGATTCGCCCATACGTGCTACATGCCCTGCCCATCTAAAAGTCTGGATTTAATGTTCCTAATTATATCAGGTGAAGGATACAATGCGTGCAGCTCTGCGTTGTGTAACTTTCTCCATTCTCCTGTAACTTCATCCCTCTTAGCCCCAAATATTTTCCTAAGCACCTTATACTCAAACACCCTTAACCTATGTTCCTCTCTCAAAGTGAGAGTCCAAGTTTCACAGCCATACAGTACAACCGGTAATATAACTGTTTTATAAATTCTTACTTTCAGATTTTTTGACAGCAGATTAGATGACAAAAGTTTCTCAACCGAATAATAACAGGCATTTCCCATATTTATTCTGCGTTTAATTTCCTCCCGAGTGTCATTTATATTTGTTAGTGTTGCTCCAATATATTTGAATTTTTCCACCTCTTCGAGGGATAAATCTCCAATTTTTATATTTCCATTTCGTACAATATTCTGGTCACGAGACTTAATCATATACTTTGTCTTTTCGGGATTTACTTACAACCCTATCGCTTTACTTGCTTCAAGTAGAATTTCCGCGTTTTCCCTAATCGTTTGTGGATTTTCTCCTAACATATTCACGTCATCCGCATACACAAAAAGCTGATGTAATCCGTTCAATTCTAAACCCTCTGTGTTACCCTGAACTTTCCTAATAGCTTATTCTGGATCGAAGTTAAAAAAAAAGGTGATAGTGCATCTCCCTGCTTTAGCCCGCAGTGAATTGCGAAAGCATCAGATAGAAACTGGCCTATACGGACTCTGCTGTAAGTTTCACTAAGACACATTTTAATTAATCGAACTAGTTTCTTGGGAATACCAAATTCAATAAGAATATTATATATAACTTCTCTCTTAACAGAGTCATACGCATTTTTGAAATCTATGAATAGCTGATGTACTGTACTCTTATACTTCCATTTTTCTCTAATATCTGTCGAATACAAAAAAATCTGATCAATAGTCGATCTATTACGCCTGAAACCTCACTGATGATCCCCAATAATTTCATATAAATACGCTGTTACGTTGATGAAATGCATGTTTGAATAGCTTCATGAAATTTTAAAACACGTAAGAAGTACTTTGCTGAAAGTTTCCACATTGTTGAATCGTGCTGATAAGATGTTTTAATTTAGAATGACCAAATATAGTGGATGACCCTGTATACAATGATGATAGTGAGGGTTTAATATTCGTTGTGTCAGTGAAGTGTGTTGTGTCAGTGAAGTGTGTTGCGTCAGTGAAGTGTGTTGCGTCAGTGAAGTGTGTTGTGTAAGTGAAACGTGTTCCTGTCAGTGAAGCTTTATAGTTTATAGTGGCAGTGCAAAGTATTTGAACAGTGAAATGTTTTTGAAGTGTTAGTGAAATCAGGATAGAATCAGTGAAATGTGTCGTAGTTCCAGTGCAGTGAGTGAGTTGACAGCGAAATGAGTGTAATGTTGAAAGGTACTTGTGCAGATATGAACATATCATACTCGTGGGTTTTAGTTCGATCTTAGTTTTAAGATACAAATTAGATTTATTTCAAATGTTATTTTAAGTGATCGGTTCATTTAATTTAGTATATTCCCTGTTGTTGTTGTTGTTATTATTATTATTATTATTAATTATTGTTAGTATTAATTATTAGTATTATTATTAATTGTATTTTTAATTAATAAGTTTATTATTGTCATTATTGAGTGCAATTAGTTACCACTGCCACCGGGTATATACCCATTGCAATGTGAATAAATACATACATACAACCCTATCGCTTTACTTGCTTCAAGTATAATTTCCGCGTTTTCTCTAATCGTTTGTGGATTTTCTTTTTAGCCTGCAGTGAATTGTAAAAGCTTCAGATAGAAACTGGCCTATACGGACTCTGCTGTAAGTTTCACTAAGACACATTTTAATTAATCGAACTAGTTTCTTGGGAATACCAAATTCAATAAGAATATTATATATAACTTCTCTCTTGACCGAGTCATATGCCTTTTTGAATACAAAAATTCTGATCAATAGTCGATCTATTACGCCTGAAACCGCACCGATGATCCCCAATAATTCCATATAAATGCGCTGTTACGTTGTTTAAATGCATGTTTGAATAGCTTCATGAAATTTTAAAACACATAAGAAATAGTTCGCTGAAAGTCCCCTACATTGTAGAATCGTGCTGATAAGATGTTTTTATTCAAAATGACCAAATATAGCGGATGACCCTGTATACAATGATGATAGTGATGGTTTAATATTCATAATAGAACAAATCATACAGTAATTTATGAGATTCAATAAGGAATAAAGCTAATGTTGATATCAGTGTCGGAGGGTGAGGGAATGGATATGAAATATATCGGAGAATGCCTTTACTATTATATTTGAAGCGTGATTCTTCCAGCCATAAGGCAGATAAGCGTAGAAGCGTCACCTATGGCTCCGCCCAGAATGTCGAAGTCGACAGCTGCCAATGGAATAAATTTGTAAAATAATGCACCCTGTCATTTAAAAGTGGCCGGTGGGTGGGGTGGCGTAAAATTGCCTGTGGGAGGTCGTAATCAATGGACATTACCAATTGCCCCCGTAGACCCGCCTTTGAATTTTTAGTGACAAATAGCAAAATACATTAAAAGATAAATCATTCATGAAACCAAATCTATATTTTTTACCCCTCGGCTGCCTGTCCATCTATCCATTCGATTTGATAATGCAAAATAGCAGCCACTGTAAGGTGGCATAAATAGTTGATACTGTGCTAGTGGTTTATTTATTATCTCTAATGTTTCGGATTCTGTTGGCAATATAAATTGAACACCTTGTTGTTGTCTGTAAACTCCAACAGAAAGGTCTTTCACGAGCGTACAAGTTACCTGGTATTATAGCCAAACAAGGAATAATGATAAAACGTTTTTTCACAAAGGTGTCAAGGACACGGGGAAGTGATTAGATACAAAAGAAATCGAATTAAAAATGTTCCTTTTAAGAATCCAGGAACATTTGCTTAACAAGTATGGAAAACACGGGAATTTTACTGGAAGAAAGTAAAGAGATAGGTTTGGAAGTAAATCCCGAAAAGACAAAGTACATGATTATGTCTCGTGACGGGAATATTGTACGAAATAGAAATATAAAAATTGGAAATTTATCTTGTGAAGAGGTGGAGAAGTTCAAATATATTGGAGCAACAGTAACAAATATAAATGATACTCGGAAGGAAATTAAACACAGAATAAATATGGGAAATGCCTGTTATTATTCGGTTGAGAAACTTTTATCATCCAGTCTGCTGTCAAAAAATGTTGAAGTTAGAATTTATAAACCAATTATATTACCGGTTGTTCTTTATGGTTGTGAAACTTGGACTCTCACTTTGAGAGAGGAACATAGGCTAAGGGTGTTTGAGAATAAGGTGCTTAGGAAAATATTTGGGGCTAAGAGGGATGACGTTACAGGAGAATGGATAAAGTTACACAAGACAGAACTGCACGCATTGTATTCTTCACCTGACATAATTAGGAACATTAAATCCAGACGTTTGAGATGGGCAGGGCATGTAGGACGTATGGGCGAATCCAGAAATGCATATAGAGTGTTAGTTGGGAGGCCGGAGGGAAAAAGACCTTTAGGGAGGCCGAGACGTAGATGGGAAGATAGGCCTAATATTAAAATTGATTTGAGGGAGGTGGGATATGATGATAGAGAATGGATTAATCTTGCTCAGCATAGGGACCAATGGCGGGCTTATGTGAGGGCAACAATGAACCTCCGGGTTCCTTAAAAGCCTGTAAGTAAGTAAGTATGTATTTTTTCCTTGCGTTCAGACATTTAAATGCTTGAAAACGAGGTTTTAGAAGTGGCGCCTGACTGCCACAACCTCCGTCATTTTTTTTTCTTTCTCTATAACTTGTGATTTTTCAACTAAAAACAAAATATGTAACACAGAAGGCTGATTTTTTGTGCATAAGCATTATATGAAAGAGGTGGAAAAATTCAAATATCTTGGATCAACAGTAACAAATATAAATTACACTCAGGAGAAAATTAAATGCAGAATAAATATGGGAAATGCCTGTTATTATTCGGTTCAGAAGCTTTTCTCATCCAGTCTACTGTCAAAAAAGCTGAAAGTTAGAATTTAGAAAACAGTTATATTACCGGTTGTTCTGTATGGTTGTGAAACTTGGACTCTCACTTTGAGACAGGAAGAGAGGTTAAGAGTATTAGAGAATAAGGTACTTAAGAAAATATTTGGGGCTAAGAGGGATGAAGTTACAGTAGTGTGAGAAAGTTACACAATGCAGAACTGAACACATTGTATTCTTCACCTAACATAATTAGGAACATTAAATCCAGACGTTTGAGATGGGCAGGGCATGTAGCATGTATGGGCGAATCCAGAAATGCATATAGTGTGTTAGTTGGGAGGCCGGAGGGAAAAAGACCTTTAGGGAGGCCGAGACGTAGATGGAAGGGTAATTTTAAAATGGATTTGAGGAAGTTTGGATATGATGGTAGAGACTGGATTAACCTTGCACAGGATAGGGACCGATAGCGGGCTTATGTAAGGGCGATACTGAACCTCCGGGTTCCTTAAAAGCCATAAGTAAGCAAGCATTGTATGAAGAATTTCATGGGAGGTTCAGAATTTTTAGCCAAATTTGATTATCATTTATATTAATTATAACATATTATTTATTTGTATTAATTTCACCAATTTCTTGTCATAACCAATTTACTCCTAAACTGCTTACATTATTTTCTACTTCTTTGTATCCAATAAAAAAGTTATATTTAAAAATGCATTAAATCAGAAACTTACTTACTTACGTGGTTGGAGTTCGTGATGTGTTCTGCGTAGGTTGACTTGTTGTGTAGTTTGTTTATGACTGATAAGTTCTTTATAACATGTTTGAAATGATCTTCTAGTTTGTCCAATGTAGGCAGATTGCAACTGTTGCATAATAATTTGTATATACCTGTTAAGTTGTATTCATTTGTATTTCTTGTCTGTGTGTTAAGATTTTTTTTTAATGTGTTCTGTGTTCTGTATGCAATGATGTATTTTAGTTCATTGAATGATGATGGAACCACAGCTACAGTAACATAAAAAACGACATGAAAATACTACACATCCAGCCAAAAAACGAGAAACTTGACAGCATAGAACAATACGAAATTTATAAACACATTTAAACATACCCACATCACATCCTGAACACTCAACTGAATTTCAAAACACACAACCTTTTCGACACAATCATGAACACACCCAACCACAACAGGAAATGAGAAGATAGCGCCGGATCTTCATAGGCTTTGGACAATGAAGCACAAGACTTCGAAACTAGACTTCGAATGACCTACCTGCAGCGGTCTTTGAGGGCTGTCCTTCCTTAAGGAGTTTCAAGAATAATTTAAAAAGTTGTGTATCAAGTGCAAATTAAAATTAAAGTGATATTTAACATTTAATTTTTTAAGGTGACATGTATTTATTTAGCCTGACGAGCTACTTCCTTGGTTTGAATTGTAAATTATTTAAAAATAGTGTGTAAGAGGTCTTTGACTAGAAATGTTTAGTTTAAATGTAGTTCTGTTTATAAGTACAGTATGCATAAGGGTATAATTATTTGACTTATTTGAACTGTTGTATCAGTGAAGCGAGGTGAGTCAGTGAAGTTATGGTTTTACAGTGCAGTGAATAGTTCCGATCAGTGATAATTTATAGCGTCAATGAAATGTGTTCTATAGTGTCAGTGAAATGTGTTATAGTGTCAGTGAAATGCGTCATAGTGCCACTACAGTGAGTGAGATGAGAATAAAGTGAAAGACTATTGAAACTTATGTAGGGCCTATACATAATTATGTAGGTTGTAATGTAAAATTAGGTATTTTATTTATGTTTCATTATTATTGTGTTAAATTATATTGTGTATTCTTATTGTATTGTGTATAAAATTGTATTGTGTATTGTATAATTGTATTCTTTATTGTAAATTTATTGTGTATTGCTTATCATTTTTTTTTGTGTATTGTTTATATTGTGTATACCACTGCCACCGGGTGCTTGCCCACTTGCAGTGTAAATAAATACATACATACATACATACATACATACATACATACATACATACATACATACATACATACAAACTAGTCGAGCAAGGTAAATACTAAATATTAACACGGTAAAAAATTTTTACAATTTAATCAGTATGTAGTACAATAATTGCAAATACGGGGTGTTTCCAGGCTGGTGTTACTAACTTTCAAGGATGATGGGGAAGGGCACATGAATCAATTTGAGATAAGGAACCCTGGTCCGGAAATGACGGAGTCGAAAGTTGTAAGCAAAAATAGTTATGTGGAAATGAAATAATTTTATTCCTCTGTACCCCTTATTTATGTGTGTTTATCTGTACAGCTTACACATACAGTATTCACCTGACGTTGTCTACCTACAATATTCCGTTCAGTGCGCTCTCATTGAGGGATGGGGACAGGAAACTACACTAAAGCAATGCAGATAGCGTAATGTGTAACGGACATGGTCGGTACTGATATGCACGTCTGTAGAAGCAGTGTATGTGTACAAGTTGCAGTGCCCAGTCGAACAGTTCTAGTGAAATGGAGTAGTACACGAGAGCGGAATATGCAGACATGATTTTCGAATACGGATGAGCCAATTGGAACAGTACACAAGCTCAAAGATTGTATCGGTTTACAAGTACCCACGTAGGAGACATCCGGTTCATACCATCTTTCCAAGACTGTTCCAAAGGTTAAGGGAAGGAGGGCACGTGGTGCCAAATTACAATTTAATTTCCACACAACTATTTTTGCTTATAACTTTCGACTGTCATTTCCAGATCAGGGTTCCTTATCTCACATTGATACATGTGCCCTTCCCCATCATCCTTGAAAGTTAGTAACACCAGCCTGGAAACAGCCTGTATATGTAAGATGTGAATTACAATAATTAATTTAGATTTAAGTTATGTGACATGTCAAAATAATTGTCTAAATTAATTGCTGTAATTCAAATCTAACATAGTTTTTACAATTATTTGACTGAATATTAATCCGTAAGGTTAGCAAAGGAAAACTTTGAGGCAAAAAATCATAATTATAGTGGACAAATTAATTGTTAAATTTAGGCTAGATTATCTCAAAATATGAAATGTCGAACTTTTGAACTATACGATCGAAATACGATGGTGAATAATACAATATTTCTATACATCTGTAAATAGCTGAGATGTATTGTTGAATGCCACAAATTTTTTATTTGGATGTAGTGTTCATATCGCGAACTCAGGAATATAAATGCGAAAAATACATCTGAATGAATAAACTGCAACATAAAAACAGGTTAGAATAGGGTTGTTAGAACACGTTTGAGGAGTAATATAGGTTTTAAGAGCTGATCTTATATTGGATGAGCTATAGTGACGAATTCGAAGTATTTTACGGAAAATATTCAGTGAGATAAATGAGTGTCGCCCAGCGGTGACCAAAACTTGAGCTGCAGTGATTACACGCGACAGACAGCTTATGAAGTAAACAGACGGAGGAAAGGTACTTGGCATGAAAACTGCAACCAGTGGTGGTTCCTGTACTAACATCTTGATCAATCTCGCGGATAAAAATCTCAAGCTTTGCTGTATCAGTAATGTCACTGCTGTCATCGAGAGAGTGAATAATATACGATTTTTCTTACTTCTTTTTTTTAACCTTACTCTTGAATACAATCGGGAATTTTCTAAATTCTTCTCTCGATACTTGATCGAGAAATTAGAAGTTTTTCAAAATTAAAAACTTCTTATGGACAAGTTATTTAAGTTATTTTAGTCATTACTCTTTTGACATATTCTGTTCTATTAAAAGGCTTTAGAGCACGAGATATTCCAAACCCCATTAGGTAGCTGACTTCCTTACATTTATTTATGTCATCTTTCTCTTCCTGGCTATGATTTAAGACATGTCAATTCCTTGCGTTTAACAGTTCGTTGGCACATAATATTGAATCAGTTTTTCTACAATATTATTATTAAATGAATAAATAATAAATAGTTACCTCATATAGAGATTAAGAAGATTAAAACGGAGATGAAATCTGTAAAAAAAAAGTCGCGACGCTGTTATTCCCGGCGTGACTCCTCCTGTTTGCTTACTCTTAGGAAGTGAAGGCTCTGTAAAGTCTAGGTAGGTAGTATCGTTCGCCATTTTTATTCTTTCGTTGCCGAGCTACCATACGAGGAATATATTTGCCACACCGTTAAACATTATCATGTCGTAGTTCCTACGATAATAAAACAAACTCACTGTAATCGAGCAAATAATTGAGCGGAAAGTAACGTCCCCTTATGCTTTCAGCGAACGAACCAAAATGGCGGGCGATTATATTAAGTATTTATCGAGCCTTAAGAAATGAATAACGTCTTCATCAGCGAATCACAAGACGCCGACTTGCAACGCGATTGGCTGCCGGAAATTACAGCGACGGGACTATAATCATTTTATCCTTCTAGGGAGAAGATCTAAAAATAACAATATTCATGCACATACAGAAGAATTATAGAAACACATACTTAGTGGTCTTCAGCGTGGAAATTAATGTTTCTATATACTCCTAATTGAACCGTTGAACAAAGTAAACATATTACATTTTGTGCGACAGAACAACAAAAAAGTTCTCCTCATTCTTTACGAAACCAGCTCTTATTGCTTGTAGAGACAGAGTTTGTAGAGCGACATGATACCGCCACTGTTTGCCATCAGTATGTGAATGAAACACACAGCAATGTACAGGAAACTCCTCGTATCCGTTTGAATGTCGTAGTTTAGGCGATGTAATCACGTCACCCGCTTTGGTCACCGCTCATGTAGCCTCTACGATTGGCAGGAGTGATGCATGTTAAGCTTTAAATGTGTTTTAGGACTCTCGGGTTCCAATCCCGGCAAATCCAAGTGGAATTTTTAGTGAAAAAATGTGGTGCTATGTAGTAGATTTTCGCGAGATGTTCCAGTTTCCCCTGTTGGCATTCCACTATTGCCCCACTCTGTGGGGATGTATTAGCAAGGTTAATGAAATCCTTCTGTTGCAAAAGAAAATCCTGAGGATAATCAGAAAGAGTCATTACACAACCATATGTAGAGCATTGCTTGTCGATTTAGGTATTTTTAATATTTATAATATTTATATATTACATGGGTTGTAAAGGGGTAGTAATGTGCATTCTTATAACCTCTCCTACCCAAATCCCATCCTCACCTTCCCGTGGTACAACCCGTTCCTACAAACGAGGCTCTGGGGACCGAATAACGGCGGTATAACCGTTAAGACGAAATACAGAAAATGTCATATGTATAGGTCTATCATTCATTCGTAGTTTTGTGCTCCAGACCAGGTCTTTCACTGCAAACCCAGCTTTCTCCAATCTTTCCTCTCGTTCACCATTCCTTCCAGTACATCATTCAATAGGCAGTTACTTCTCAGCCAGTGATCCAACCAATTGATTTACTCTTCCTGATCAGTTTCAGCATCATTTTTTCTTCACCCATTCTTTCAAACACAACTTCATTTCTTATTCTGTCTAACCACTTCACACGTTTCATTCTTCTCAAAATCTACATTTCAAATGCTTCTTTTCACTTCGTCGAAATGTCCACGTTTCTGCCTCATATAATGTCACACTGCATACAAAGCACTTCACTAGTCTCTACTTTAGTTCTTTTTGCAGAGTTCCGCAGAAGATGCTCCTTTTTCTATTAAAAGCTTCCTTTGCCATTGCTATTCTCCTTTTGACTTCCTGGCAGCAGCTCATGTTATTGCTTATAGTACGTACACCCCAAGTATTTGAAGCTGTCCACTTGCTCTACTGCCTCATTTAGAATTCGCAAGTTTACCTTCTTTATTTTTCTTCCTATGACCATGTTCTTCGTCTTATTTGCATTTATCTTCATTCCATACTGCTCACAGCTGCCATTTAGCTCCTGTAGCATATCCATTACTATCATCTCCTCTTCTGCTAACGACGCCATATCATCAGCAAATCTTACACATTTCATTCTTCTTCCTCCTACTATCACTCATCCCATGTTCTGAAAACAGTTCTTCATTAAATCCTCCAAGTAGATGTTGAACAGGGTAGGTGATAAAGGGCATCCTTGACGTACTTTCACTTCCTTCTGACATTTCTTCTCCTATCCCGACTTTGATTCCTTGTTACATATAAAGATTACTGAATCGTCTTCTCCATAATATTCACATTTCAAATGCTTCTAGTCGTTTCTCTTCACTTCCGTAAGTAAGACAGCTAGACCTCAACCACAAGAATTGTTGTACGCGTATTTTTCCGAGTCTAATTCCTTCAAATACCGACGACGTAGCATACCAGTATTGGTTGCCATGTCAAAATCAGCAACAGTTGACTGCTTTTAACAAATTCTGTAAACATAATGTACCGAAATCGAAGCAAGAATCATGTCACATTGCCGAATTCCAGGCACATAAAAGGCATATAACTATTTTCCTTTACAACACGAAATGGAGGGCAATTAGTTTCGCCTCTTGTTTTATTGCCTTCAATATTCACGTACGGACATTTACCTTTCAATGTTTAATTACTGGATGGCCATGCATAAGACCATTTGATACCAAAGCTTCAATATATATATAGATATTCGATTCTGTTATGCAGGCCTTAATTAGGACTAACACTGGGGGTCTATATTGGTTAATCATACCCATTACGCAGGTGTTTCATAGGCTTAATCATTAGCAGCCATTACACATGCTCCAAAGCCGTCCAAAAGCCCATTATAATCTGCCATGACTTTACATCACCGCAATATCCGTATTGGTAATATATGTGCGAGGGGCTCCAGCTCCTATTTATAACCGCTATTTGCATGATTAGCGTACAATGCACTTCTATCAGGCCAATTAACTATCCGGTCAATCACGAAATTCATGTTTTATTGTTATATATATATGGCACATGCGAGAGGAAGAGAAAACAACAGCTGTAATAAATTGTGTTACAGCATCAGAAATCTACCGGATGGTACTAAAATTTGATATGATACAAAGAGCTTTCTCTCCTCCTCCACCCCCGCGAGTTAATGATTGCGATTTGTAGGCATCGTCTCTAAAGCCCGTGGATCGTGACCTGGTATACATAAAACACGAATGGGCATAATATCATAATCCGCCCCATTATTGATAATATTCCGCATTATAAGGCAATAAAGTATCTCGCGATACGCACCATGTTGCTGATGTAGATGTGTCAGGGGTTTACAAGCTTACGTGCGCCTAGCAAATTGCTATTACAGCGTCATGCGAGGTTTCGATCTATCGTGGTAAGTAAACTGGAGTGATTTCGAGGAAACGTCTTCTCGTATTAGTGATTGTAGCTTAGAGAGGTGGGAAGAAATAAAACAAAAAATACACATATAACAAAGAAAGAGAAAGAACCGAGAACAAGAAAATGGAAAAATACAAAAAACGTAGAATGTAAAGAAAAAGAAAAGAAGTGCTAGACACATCTGAAGAGGAAAAACTGAACAAAAACGAAGGACATACAGTGTACGAATGAAGAAAGGAAAACAAAAAGAAAGAAATGAGAAGAAGGAAGATGGAAGAGAAAACTTGGAAGGGAAGATGAAAAAAAAAATAGATATCTAGATAAGGGTGGAAGTACAGGAGGAGAGCAGGCATGTTTGTGATGGTAAGGGGACAAGTGTTAGGAGAGATGAGGGACGAGAGAGCAAATGGGAGGAGTGCTGAAAGAATCAAGTGGGAGGAGAGGTGTAGGAACAAGTCTGAGCAGGGGTAAGAGAGCAAGTGAGAGGAATGCTAAAAGAAACAAGTGAGAGGAGGGGTGTGGGAACAAGTCTGAGCAGGGGTAAGAGAGCAAGTGAGAGGAGTGCTAAAAGAAACAAGTGAGAGGAGGGGTGTGGGAACAAGTCTGAGCAGGGGTAAGAGAGCAAGTGAGAGGAATGCTAAAAGAAACAAGTGAGAGGAGGGGTGTGGGAACAAGTCTGAGCAGGGGTAAGAGAGCAAGTGAGAGGAATGCTAAAAGAAACAAGTGACAGGAGGGGTGTGGGAACAAGTCTGAGCAGGGGTAAGAGAGCAAGTGAGAGGAGTGCTAAAAGAAACAAGTGAGAGGAGGGGTGTGGGAACAGGTCTGAGCAGGGGTAAGAGAGCAAGTGAGAGGAATGCTAAAAGAAACAAGTGAGAGGAGGGGTGTGGGAACAAGTCTGAGCAGGGGTAAGAGAGCAAGTGAGAGGAATGCTAAAAGAAACAAGTGAGAGGAGGGGTGTGGGAACAAGTCTGAGCAGGGGTAAGAGAGCAAGTGAGAGGAGTGCTAAAAGAAACAAGTGGGAGGAGGGGTGTGGGAACAAGTCTGAGCAGGGGTAAGAGAGCAAGTGAGAGGAGTGCTAAAAGAAACAAGTGGGAGGAGAGGTGTAGGAACAAGTCTGAGCAGGGGTAAGAGAGCAAGTGAGAGGAGTGCTAAAAGAAACAAGTGGGAGGAGAGGTGTAGGAACAAGTCTGAGAAGGGGTAAGAGAGCAAGTGAGAGGAGTGCTAAAAGAAACAAGTGGGAGGAGAGGTGTAGGAACAAGTCTGAGCAGGGGTAAGAGAGCAAGTGAGAGGAGTGCTAAAAGAAACAAGTGGGAGGAGAGGTGTAGGAACAAGTCTGAGCAGGGGTAAGAGAGCAAGTGAGAGGAGTGCTAAAAGAAACAAGTGGGAGGAGAGGTGTAGGAACAAGTCTGAGCAGGGGTAAGAGAGCAAGTGAGAGGAGTGCTAAAAGAAACAAGTGGGAGGAGAGGTGTAGGAACAAGTCTGAGCAGGGGTAAGAGAGCAAATGAGAGGAGTGCTAAAAGAAACAAGTGAGAGGAGAGGTGTAGGAACAAGTCTGAGCAGGGGTAAGAGAGCCAGTGGAGTGCTAAAAGAAACAAGTGGGAGGAGAGCTGTAGGAACAAGTCTGAGCAGGGGTAAGAGAGCAAGTGAGAGGAGTGCTAAAAGAAACAAGTGAGAGGAGGGGTGTAGGAATAAGTCTGAGCAGGGGTAAGAGAGCAAGTGAGAGGAGTGCTAAAAGAAACAAGTGGGAGGAGAGGTGTAGGAACAAGTCTGAGCAGGGATAAGAGAGCAAGTGAGTGGAGTGCTAAAAGAAACAAGTGGGAGGAGAGGTGTAGGAACAAGTCTGAGCAGGGGTAAGAGAGCAAGTGAGTGGAGTGCTAAAAGAAACAAGTGAGAGGAGAGGTGTAGGAACAAGTCTGAGCAGGGGTAAGAGAGCAAGTGAGTGGAGTGCTAAAAGAAACAAGTGAGAGGAGGGGTGTGGGAACAAGTCTGTGCAGGGGTAAGAGAGCAAGTGAGTGGAGTGCTAAAAGAAACAAGTGAGAGGAGGGGTGTGGGAACAAGTCTGTGCAGGGGTAAGGGAGAAAGTGGGAGGAGGGGTGTGGGAACAAGTCTGAGCAAGGGTAAGAGAGCAAGTGAGCGGAGTGCTAAAAGAAACAAGTGAGAGGAGTGGTGTGGGAACAAGTCTGAGCAGGGGTAAGAGAGCAAGTGAGCGGAGTGCTAAAAGAAACAAGTGAGAGGAGTGGTGTGGAAACAAGTCTGAGCAGGGGTAAGAGAGCAAGTGAGCGGAGTGCTAAAAGAAACAAGTGAGAGGAGGGGTGTGGGAACAAGTCTGAGCAGGGGTAAGAGAGCAAGTGAGCGGAGTGCTAAAAGAAACAAGTGAGAGAAGTGGTGTGGGAACAAGTCTGAGCAGGGGTAAGAGAGCAAGTGAGCGGAGTGCTAAAAGAAACAAGTGAGAGGAGTGGTGTGGGAACAAGTCTGAGCAGGGTAAGAGAGTAAGTGAGCGGAGTGCTAAAAGAAACGAGTGAGAGGAGTGGTGTGGGAACAAGTCTGAGCAGGGGTAAGAGAGCAAGTGAGCGGAGTGCTAATAGAAACAAGTGAGAGGAGGGGTGTGGGAACAAGTCTGTGCAGGGGTAAGGCAGAAAGTGGGAGGAGGACTGAAAGAAACAAGTGGGATGAGAGGTGATGGTGAGCAATTGTAACGATAGATGGGGAGAGCAAAATGGTGAAGACGTCAGGGGATATGACTGTATGGAAGAGCCGGGAGAGGAAGTGGGAGGAGAGGGGGAGAACATTTGAGAGGATGAGTGGTTAGAGCAAGTGGGAAGGGTGGTGAAAGAGTAAGAGGGAGGAGTGACGAGGGGATGGAAGTGCGAGGATAGGTAGGGATAGACAGGTGGGAGAAGGGATGAGAGAGCAAATGATTGAAATGTTGAGAGGAAGCAAATGTGAGGATGGGTGAATGAGAACAAGTGGGAGGAGAGGTGAGAGAGAAAGTTGGATGACGGGTGAGAGGAAGCAAGTGTGATGAGGGATGGATGAGAACAAGCGGGAGGAGGAGTGAGAGAGAAATTGGGGTGAGGGATGAGAGGAAGCAAATGTGAGGATGCTTGAATGAGAACAAGTGGGAGGAGAGGTGAATGAGCAAGTGGGGTGACGGGTGAGGGGAAGCAAGTGTGAAGAGGGATGAATGAGAACAAGTGGGAGGAGGAGTGAGAGAGAAATTGGGATGAGGGATGAGAGGAAGCAAATGTGATGAGGGATAGGGAGAGCACGTGGGATTAGGGGTGGAGAGAGCAAGTGAGAGGAGTGATGGAAAGAAAAAGTTGGTGGATGAGAGTATGGGGATAGTGTGAAGCGGTGGGGAGATCATGTGGGAGGAGGAGTGAGAAGATGGGGAGGGATGAGGAAGGGTAAGAGGGTGGAAAAGAAAGCAGAGGAAAAAAGACGGAGTACAAAATTAATAAGTGGAAAGGAAATTTGAAGAAAATATCTTAAAAACGAAAGATAGGAAATTAATTGAAAACTCGGAAAAATAAAAACGTGGCGGATTTTTATGAAGGAAAATAATTCAGTATGAACGAAATAAGTAAACAAAAAAAGAAGCAAGATGAAGTGTGTTAATACCGGTAGGTAAATAAATGAATGAATATATAAGTGAATGACGAGTAAAGATAGAAAATTAATAGAATAATAAAAATAATGTATTAAATGGCGATCTTACTAGTGTTAATTATGTAAGCATGTGTGGCTTACAGCTGTTTCGGTGTTACTTGTCACCATCCTCAGAGCCTACTAGATCTCGACGCTATCTCATCTTCGCTGCCTGTTGTGTGGGTGCGTTCGTGTGATGAGATAGCGCCGAGATCTAGTAGGTTCTGAGGATGGTGTCAAGTAACACCGAAACAGCTATAAGCCACACATGCTTACATAATTAACACGAGTAACATCACCATTTAATCAATTATTTATATTCAAGTGTTAAAAGTAGTGTACGAAAGATTCAACATGGGATAATAAAAATTAGATCGTGTAAATCAGTGATGAACGAACCGATCGATCATTATTGCTCGATCGGTTAGCCGATAAGAACTTGGAACAGTGTTAGTAATGCCAGTTTTCGAATCGTTGAGGTAATGCTCTTCTGAACAAAGTCTATACCGAACTGTTAATTTCTGAGGGATCCCGACATGTGTCTGTGTATTTAACATTCAAGTACGATCATCATATGGTCAGTTACCCAGAAGCATCACGGACTACAGTTCGATTCCTGCATTAGGTAAAAGGGGAGACAAATAGAACCAGTTCTAAATACCAATGTCATTAAGTGCGTGTAAAATCCAGCGCTGTGACCCGAGCGACTGTATGAGACACACAGACACGGAAAATGTTGATTTCACACATGGAAACTCATGCGGACTACGCCAAAGACATGACCATGAAGATTTTTAATACAAATTGTCTTCGAATAATACTATACAGAGTCAACAGTAAGTATGAAATACAGTATTCCTAATAAATTCTTAAATTTTTAATATATACACTGTATGTGTATACATATATACCACATACACACATACATACACAAATTTGAAGAAATACCATACAATATATCAGTGTTTGTAAAAATTATTCAGACATACAGGGTGTGTTAGAAAAAACTATTTTTAATGACTCTCTGTATTAATATATATATATATATATATATATATATATATATATATATATATATTGATGTACCGAAGTACATATGATATTTCCATGCAGATATTCTGCGTCATCATATGATGAAAGAGTGATGGAAAGGAGAAAAATTCTCTCCGGCGCCGGGATTTGAACCCGGGTTTTCAGCTCTACGTGCTGATGCTTTATCCACTAAGCCACGCCGGATACAACCCCGACGCCGTTTAGAATCGTCTCAGATTAAGCTCCATCTCTTGGGTTCCCTCTAGTGGCCGCCCTCTGCACTACGTCATAGATGTCTATGAACGCAGGACCGAAGTCCATACATGTGTTGAGTTGCACTCGAATGAGTGACTGGTTGGCCGGGATCCGACGGTATGGGCGCCGTCTTAAATCACAAAGTGAATTTATTACGCATATCGGAGAGAATTTTTCTCCGTTCCATCACTCTTTCATCATATGATGACGCAGAATATCTGCATGGAAATATCATATGTACTTCGGTACATCAAAATATATATGATATGCGTAATAAATCACTTTGTGATTTAAGACGGCGCCCATACCGTCGGATCCCGGCCAACCAGTCACTCATTCGAGTGCACCTCAACACATGTATGGACTTCGGTCCTGCGTTCATAGACATCTATGACGTAGTGCAGAGGGCGGCCACTAGAGGGAACCCAAGAGATGGAGCTTAATCTGAGACGATTCTAAACGGCGTCGGGGTTGTATCCGGCGTGGCTTAGTGGATAAAGCATCAGCACGTAGAACTGAAAACCCGGGTTCAAATCCCGGCGCCGGAGAGAATTTTTCTCCGTTCCATCACTCTTTCATCACTCTGTATTAAGATTTACATATTCCGAGTCCACACCTGTGGAGTAACGGTCAGCGCGTCTGGCCGCGAAACCAGGTGGTCCGGGTTCGAATCCCGGTTAGGGCAAGTTACCTGGTTGAGGTTTTTTCCGGGGTTTTCCTTCAAACCAATACGAGCAAATGCGGGGTAACTTTAGGTGCTGGACCCCGGTCTCATTTCACCGGAATTATCACCTTCATTTCATTCAGAAGCTAAATAACCTAGATGTTGATATAGCGTCGTAAAATAACCCAATAAAATAAATACATATTCCGAATCCATTAAATTTTATGTATGAATGTATAGAAATTTTATCATTTCACCCATTCCATGTCTTTCAAGTATTTATTAAACTTGAGACAAATAAGTATGTAAAAACATGTTGAGTATGTCATAAAAGTAAACAAAACACTATGAGTAACCAGAATTTATCACAGATGTTCAAAATGAGAACCATTCACAGCCAAACAATGTCCCAGTCTATCACGAAAACAGTTTATTGCAGATATGAGATGGAACAGATCAGTCATGTAACTGTGAGAAAGACAATGGACTGTTTCCGTGATAGACTGAGACATTGTTTGGCTGTGAATGGTTATCATTTTGAGCATATGTTGTCAAGTTTAGTTAGTGATAGTGTTGTTTAGTTTTATGGCCTACTCAGCATGGGTTTACATACTTATTTTTCTCAAGTTTGAAGTCTACGAAACAAGTTTAATAAAATACATTGTGTTCCGTTTAGAGGGATCGAGAAATAAGTGATAATTTCAAGTATAAAAAATGGTATTATAACATAACTTGTTACATAACTTTATGTAAAAAACTCGAATTACTCTGCTGACATGTAAATTGTACTCAACCTCTTGACAAGAGTTCTGTAACATTTGTGTAGTGACTAACGCAGCTGCATTTGTAATGCGTTGTCTCGGTTATTCTGTGTCAACTTTAGGTTCGTTCCAACAGCAGTCAGGAACCGTCCGTAACCATCGTGAGCATGCGCCGTACAAAAAAAGCGTTCCAACGCAATCCGAACCAGTCCTGAACCGGAAACATGTACTGCAGTCGGGCGTTCCAACAAGCTTTTGACACGGGTTCGGAACGGTCAGAAATAGTCCGCGGATTGAGGCATGTACGGAAGAGTACGCGAGACGCGCATGCGCATAAGCTCACCAACGTCTCCTGGATACTGAAGAAAGACATGATCGACTGTTCACATCATTGAGGTTAAAGATGAAAAGTGACAGTGCAGACGAATAATAAAACTAGAGATTTAATTTAAATTTTCGCCAAAAAGAAAGGGAATGGAAATTATTTGGGTATTGAAATAGTTAATTACAATTTCAACATGCAGCTTTGATTAAAAATGTAATAAATAACCTACATACATTAATAATTAAAAAAAGAACTATTTTTAGATGAGAGTCCCCCCAATACACGACGTTGAATTATCGGAATTCTTGCCTTCCATATTTTTATAGAAAATGATTGAAATTCTATTTTATGCAATTAGAATTAGCTGCGAAACGATAATAATAAGCATCCCGTTCTTAGCAAAGATGATCACAGTTATAGCATCTCTGGATTTATTACATAACGATCCGCGAAAGCGTTCCAACAGCGTCCAGTCCAGTTTCAATCCCATAGCAGATGCTCAACTAGCGCATGCGCATAAGATGGTACAGGAACCGTACATGAACTGATCCATGAACCGCTTGTTGGAACGAACCTTTTATCACATTGGTACACAACACCCATCCAAAATTTCTCAGAAAAACTCAATCGAGTTCAGGTCGGGTGACCTAGGTGGCCAGGCAAGGGGTCCTCCTCTTCCGATCAACCTATCAGGAAAGTTTCCATTCAAGAAGTCGCGCACTGCTCCATAGTAACGGGGTGGAGCCTCATGTTGCTGAAAACTAATCCTGGAGGGAGTTGGTCAACAACAAAATTTCTGCAATATGTCCAGATACGCATACCATGTGATTGTCACTATGTGATGGTCCAACGATGGAATTCTCTACTGAATGGCGCCGGGCTTGTTTCCGCGTTAAACACTGGTGCGCATGCGCATGAACATGCAACTGTTTTTAAACAATTGTTGCTTAAACTTGGCTAGTTTCAGCATCTTGTCAGATGGAAATCTTCACAACAGCATCGTCATCTGATTTTAAATGGTTAGCATTTATTTCTCGATCCCTGTAAGAGGAACACGGTACAGTTAAAAGACTTGGAACTGATGAATGGGTAAAATTTCTACATATTCATGAGTAAAATTTAACAGAGATTCGGAATCTGTGTAAATTTAAATACAGGGTTATTCATGTGGATTTACCGTCCTTTACGGAGCTTATTTCTGTAGACATTTTGAGTAAAAAATTTCATATAAACATAGTTCCTATTCCCATTATTTTCAGAGTTAAACTAATTTAAAGTTGTTGTAAAATACGTTTTTTCTTTAGTTTGAAGGTAAAATAATAATACAAATAGAGAATGAACCATTCAGAAGTATCATTTCTTTAATTGGCAAGTATTATGAAATGAAAGAGTAATGGAACGGAGAAAAATTCTCTCCGGCGCCGGGATTTGAACCCGGGTTTTCAGCTCTACGTGCTGATGCTTTATCTACTAAGCCACACCGGATACAACTCCGACGCCGGTTAGAATCGTCTCAGATTAAGCTCCAACTCTTGGGTTCCCTCTAGTGGCCGCCCTCTGCACTACGTCATAGATGTCTATGAACGCAGGACCGAAGTCCACACATGTACTGAGGTGCACTCGATATATGATATGCGTTAAATCACTTCGTGATTTAAGACGGCGCTTATTCCGTCGGATCCCGGCCAACTAGTCAACCCAAGAGTTGGAGCTTAATCTGAGACGATTCTAACCGGCGTCGGAGTTGTATCCGGTGTGGCATAGGGGATAAAGCATCAGCACGTAGAGCTGAAAACCCGGGTTCAAATCCCGACCCCGGAGAGA
The DNA here is from genome assembly GCF_040183065.1 of Periplaneta americana. Lineage (NCBI taxonomy): Eukaryota > Metazoa > Arthropoda > Insecta > Blattodea > Blattidae > Periplaneta > Periplaneta americana. The sequence goes on along the minus strand of NC_091120.1, from coordinate 184,740,498 downwards.
ATTTTTCTCCGTTCCATTACTCTTTCATCGTATGATGACGCAGAATATCTGCATGGAAATATCATATGTACTTCGGTACATTAAAATAAAATAATATATAAGTATTATGAAGCTAAAAATATGCTGTGAACTCCTTAGTTGCTTCGTACAGACATCTTTTTTGTATTTTTAACTGGAAAATTACATTATTCTTACGCACTTATCACAACAATTATTACAAATCACACCACTTCCACCGACTTAATTATTTGCAGTTCAATTTCGCATCCTAATTTACAGTCTTGGAGAGTTTACAACACATTTTAAAAATTGTCGCCGTCCTCTTGAGTACACTTGGCCGCACGCTTGTGAACGGCACGCGTCGCTCTACGTAACTGCATACGGCTATCTTTGATTTCCGTAGCGCTCGCGCTGGCTGCTCACTGCACGCTGACCAAGATCACGCGTTCACAGCAATGCGTTCCAATAACGAAACGTAATTCTGTAAATATTTAGAATAGGACCCATGTTTATATGACATTCTTTGCTTAGAATGTCTTCGGAAATGAGCTTCGTAAAGGACGGTAAAGTCGACCTGGTTGGCGAGTTGGTATAGCGCTGGCCTTCTATGCCCAAGGTTGCGGGTTCGATCCCGGGCCAGGTCGATAGCATTTAAGTGTGCTTAAATTTGACAGGCTCATATCAGTAGATTTACTGGCATGTAAAAGAACTCCTGCGGGACAAAATTGCGGCACATCCGGCGACGCTGATATAAACTCTGCAGTTTCGAGCGTCGTTAAATAAAACATAACATAACATTAACATTAAATTCTCGTAAATCACTCTGTATATGGTGCCATTTAAAAAATAAAGTTTACTGTCACGTCCTGTATGCCTGAATAACTTTTATCGAAAATTGGTATCATATTGTTTGGTTTTTTATAAAACTTTTTTTTTTGTAGAATTAAAATCTAAGAATTTATTAGCAATATTCCATATTTATTATTCAGCCTGTAAAAATACATAATTGCAAGGGATATACGTGGGCTAAATCGCGATATTATAAACCCATACCACAATGTAGGGCTTTAAAGACGGTACAGTACTCAAAGGATTTTATAATGCAATGTTGTCTTCGGGTTCCATGCCTACCCGTTAGATTCTGTTTTGTCATAATGCATTAATATAAGTCATGGATAGCAATGAAAAATATGACATAGAGAAATTACTCGAATTTCTATGTTATTTTTTAACACAATTACATCTATTCTGAAGAGTCATTTGAGAGAAAGTGTAAGACACGATAATATACAGATCAGTGGCGTAGGCTCCCACAGAATTTTCTTAAGTGTGGGGTAATTATTGTCCGTATAGATCAGTTTCTGTCGGATGCGTTTCCAATTCACTGTGGGCTAAAGAAAGGAGATGCACTATCACCTTTACTTTTTAACTTTGCTGTAGAGTATGCCATTACGAAAGTCCAGGATAACAGAGAGGGTTTGGAATTGAAAGGGTTTCATCAGCTTCTTGTCTATGCGGATGACGTGAATACGTTAGGAGAAAATACACAAACGATTAGGGAAAATACGGGAATTTTACTTGAAGCAAGTAAATAGATAGGTTTGGAAGTAAATCCCGAAAAGACAAAGTATATGATTATGTCTCGTGACGAGAATATTGTACGGAATGGAAATATAAAAATAGGAAATTTATCCTTTGAAGAGGTGGAAATTTTCAAATATCTGGGAGCAACAGTAACAAATATAAATGATACTCGGGAGGAAATTAAACACAGAATAAATATGGGAAATGCGTGCTATTATTCGGTTGAGAAGCTTTTATCATCCAGTCTGCTGTCAAAAAATCTGAAAGTTAGAATTTATAAAATAGTTATATTACCGGTTGTTCTTTATGGTTGTTAAACTTTAACTCCTACTCCGAGAGAGGAACATAGGTTAAGGGTGTTTGAGAATAAGGTGCTTAGGAAAATATTTGGGGCTAAGCGGGATGAAGTTACAGGAGAATGGAGAAAGTTACACAACACAGAACTGCACGCATTGTATTCTTCACCTGACATAATTAGGAACATTAAATCCAGACGTTTGAGATGGGCAGGGCATGTAGCACGTATGGACGAATCTAGAAATGCATATAGTGTTAGTTGGGAGGCCGGAGGGAAAAAGACCTTTAGGAAGGCCGAGACGTAGATGGGAGGATAATATTAAAATGGATGTGAGGGAGGTGGGATATGATGATAGAGACTGGGTTAATCTTGCTCAGGATAGGGACCAATGGCGGGCTTATGTGAGGGCGGCAATGAACCTCTGGGTTCCTTAAAAGCCAATAGGTAGGTAAGTAAGTAAGTGGGGTAATTATTACAATTTCTTACAATTTACATTATCGGTATTTTAAATGTCGTGTATTGTTGTTTTTGTTATTGTTTTGTTGTTGTTTTTGTTTTGTTGTTTTTGTTTTTGTTGTCAACTGTCTGAATACAGATCTGAACCTCGCAAGTGATATAGGCCCACCAACTTTCCCCGAAAGGAAGTCTATTTCTTTTCTGTCAGAAGGATAATAAATATCTGAAAATGTGATATAGGAGAAAATAGTTACTAAAATGGCGTGAGATATAGAAAGTATAGCGGGTTTAGGCTTATATTGTGAATGCCCAAATAATTATGAAATTATTGAGATAATGGGTACAAGTTATATTACATTTTTGAAAACTAAAAAATGAGCTTCCATATGAGGTAAAAACATTATTTACTAACATTTTGAAAACATCTGACATTATTACTGTTTATATATACCTTAATGTGGTGGTTTATTGTAACTTTTGAAGCATCAAGTTCTTCTGACAACCTATGAATACATTTTTGTGAATCTTCTTCCAAAACAGTGCGTGTATTCTCAATATTCGATACATCAGGTCTTCAAGGACGTTTTAAATCTTTAATGTTTCCTTCTCCATTATTGAAACCCTGGAACCATCACGCCACACGCTCACTAACGACACCTTCATCCTCGACTTCAGCTTTATAATCTTGTTTCCAGTAATGTTTTAGAAGGACTTTGATCTCAAACATTATCACCTCCATTTTATATTCTTTGCATTAACAATTTGACAACTGTCACATGCTCAAAATACGCAATAATAACACAAACGATCTGTAAATTGCATTACCAGCCAGAGAATGTCATTAAAATCTTATAAACACTAAACTTAAAAATAAGACGACGCAGTAAATCATAACTTTGTTCAATGATTTGAAATTGTAAATTGACTTTATGAATTGTTAACATTCTTACTTTAACTATTCTGGGCAGGTATATTTCAATAGAAATAAATTAATAGTAAGTCTCAGTTGTTTGATAAATTTTGGAAAGCCTTGTTCACGCCTATCAAAGCCCTCTTAGTACATCACGTAACGGATCAGTGCAATTATAAACTGAACCACTATTCATGGATGTGTTTAATGACATCGCCAGAACACTAATTGATCATTTTTGTCTAGTTGCGCTCTGTTTTCAGTTAATTAACTAAACACACTAATTCAAGTTAATTTTCAACCATATATGATATCCTTGGGTCAATTAGAGTGCAGTAATGTATTAGGAAAGCGCTCTTCACTCTCATATATCGGATGTCGAGCAGATTCCATGGACTGTTTAATCTCACTACTTCCACTAATAAACCTCATTTTCCAATAACTACTCTGTCACTTGAAAACAGCGTAGTGTACTATTAACACAATAACTCCATTCATAGAGACTGGTTGGAATTACGTTGAATGAATGTGTAATTCATGGTGGATAAAAATGTTGTAGTTTACTCAGTACGAGGAAGAGGGGAAGGACTCTATATTAAAAGATTTTCTAGCTAACCATTAAATGGGGAGATTACTGTCGTCGTTGTAGTCTTCGTTCTTGTCGCCGTTATCACTAACGTCTTTGTCTTTGTACCTCTTATCGTTATCACCTTTGTCCCTCTTATCGTTATCATCTTCATCTTTGTCCTCTTATCGTTAGACTATCATCTTTGCCTTTGCCCCTCTTATCGTTATCATCTTTGTCTTTGTCCCTCTTATCTATATCATCTTCATCTTTGCCCCTCTTATCGTTATCATCTTCATCTTTGTCCCTATTATCGTTAGACTATCATCTTTGTCTTTGCCCCTCTTACCGTTATCACCATTGTCTTTGTCCCTCTTATCGTTATCATATTTGTCTTTGTCCCTCTTATCATTATTATCTTGGTCGTTGTTCCTCGTATCGTTATAATCTTCATCTTTGTCCCTCTTATCGTTAGACTATCATCTTTTTCTTTGCCCCTCTTATCGTTATCATCTTTGTCTTTGTCGCTCTTATCGTTATCATTTTCGTCCTTGTCCCTCTTATCGTTATCATCTTCGTCCTTGTCTTCTTATCGTTATCATCTTCATCTCTGTCCCTCTTATCGTTAGGCTATCATCTTTGTCTGTACCCCTCTTATCGTTATCACCTTTGTCTTTGTCACTCTTATCGTTATCATCTTTGTCTTTGTCCCTCTTATCGTTATCATCTTCGTCGTTGTCCCTCTTATCGTTATCATCTTCATCTTTGTCCCTCTTATCGTTAGACTATTATCTTTGTCTTTGCCCCTCTTACCGTTATCATCTTTATCTTTGTCCCTCTTACCGTTATCATCCTCGTCGTTGTCCCTCTTATCGTTATTACCTTCGTCGTTGTCCCTCTTACCGTTATCTTCGTCGTTGTCCCTCTTATCGTTATCATCTTCGCCCTTGTCCCCCTTATCGTTATCATCTTCATCTTTGTCCCTCTTATCGTTAGGCTATCATCTTTGTTTGTGTCCCTCTTATCGTTATCACCTTTGTCTTTGTCCCTCTTATTGTTATCATCTTTGTCTTTGTCCCTCTTATCGTTATCATCTTCGTCGTTGTCCCTCTTATCGTTATCATCTTCATCTTTGTCCCTCTTATCGTTAGACTATTATCTTTGTCTTTGCCCCTCTTATCGTTATCATCTTTATCTTTGTCCCTCTTACCGTTATCATCCTCGTCGTTGTCGCTCTTATCGTTATTACCTTCGTCGTTGTCCCTCTTACCGTTATCTTCGTCGTTGTCCCTCTTATCGTTATCATCTTCGTCGTTGTCCCTCTCATCGTTATCATCTTCGTCGTTGTCCCTCTTTATCGTTATCATCTTCGTCTTTGTCGCCGTTATCGCCTTCATTTTTGTTGTCCCTACCGCTTTCCTTTGTCATATAACTGCTACTGCATGGCGCTTGCAATTGAGAAGTTTGTACTATTTTCCACATCAGAGCTTCTTCTCAAAAATGACATTAAGATTAAGGGAAAACAACGTATTACTCTTCTGACGGTGGTTCTGCTTCTAAGATAAAGCAGGACATCACATTCGCTATTAAAATAGCCTAAGATGGATTCAAACCTACGATCGCTGTCCTCTTGCAGCTTTGATTAGAAAATAATGGAACACATCTTGACGTGGTCTTAATATAAACAGAGTGTGAGGTTCTTTAGTTCTGTTTCTAGTGCACATGTCTGTACACCTGTTTTTTTAATGTTACCTAAATGCAATTAAAAATCTTGAACACGTAAAAAAAACTAGTTGAAATGCAGACTTGACGGTTGGCTTTTATATTAGATGGGGACCAGTGCCTGGAATTACACAATTATTTTATGGACTCTGATAAAAGGTAACTCATTTTTTCCTACAAACTCAATTGTCATGTGATGTTATAGACTCTTCATTTATCTATAACCGGATATACTGCTTTTGGTTAGTTTCCATCAACTAAATTTCATGACGTCAATATGATATTGCTTCGAGGTGTCCTGTTTAATTTTTTTTTTAGCAAGGTTAATAGCATCAGTCACAGAGTGATCATGAATTTTGAATTTCTGGACATTTAGCAAAGTGAAAAAGCACTAATGGTTTAGAGTCGTATTTTAAAGTATAGAAGGATTAGCAGCTGCTAATTGCTATTTGTGTCACTGCTAAAACGGCGTAAGTAAAATGTTGTGGCGCTTGAAAAGCTGGTCACCAACAGTTGAGTATTAATCCGTGCAACTGTGATGCTGTTGTGGAAAGAGAGAGATATAGAAGAGAGAGTTTAGCTTTGTGGTTGCGTACATAGATACAGTGAATGTTTTCTGACTGCGTGCATGATCCATTATCATAATTACTTTGTAAATTACAGTGACTTTTCGTCTAGGAATTCTGCTCGTGGCATCACATTCGCTAGATATATAATAAAAGTAACACAGGGTTGCGAAATTAAATTTTGGTTCAAGACTTTTAATAGCAGAAGTTGATTTAGATTCCATTTGTTTCAAACTTTACTTCTATGGGGTCAGAGGCATAGATTTGAACTTAATTAGATCCCATATAAATAATCGTACTCAAATTGCATGTATTAAGGGGAATTTTCTAATGCTGTAAATGTTAATATTGGAGTTCCTCGAGGATCTGTTGTGGGTTCTCTACTGTTCCTCATTATGATAAACGATATATCTTCTAATATAAATTGTGACAGTCGTTTTTGCTGATGACACTTCCTTTTTGTCTACTACGTATGATATACGTCATCTGTCTTTATTAATGGATTCCTGTTTCTGTGATGTTGCTGGTTGGTTTGAAGCTAATGGATTGAAACTTAACAGAACTAAAATTCAGCGAATAATATTTTCATTAAATCATGTTCCTCATGAAATGATTTTAGAAGTTAAACTTCTTGGTAGACTCAAAGCTTATTTGGGCAGGTCACGTTTTGTTTGTGTGTAAAAGGTTATCCCGTATGCTTTGTCTCTTGTGTAAATTAAAAGTTCTTTTATCTTGTGTTTATTTGAAACAAGCCTATTACGCATTTTTCCATAGTGTAGGCTATTTAATTATGACATTCATTTTTGGGGTAACGGTGCCAACATTAACAGTGTTATAATTTTTCACAAGAAAGCATTACGAATTATTACTAATTCATCCTTTAATGCTCATTGTCGTCCTTTATTTCGTAATGCTAAAACTCTTACTGTAATTAATCAATATATTTACGACTGTTTAGTTCATACTAAGATTAGTTTAAGTATCTCTGCTTCTCAATCCTAGCTTCATAATTATTTTACTAGAAATAAATATTATATTGTAACACCTACGGTCAGGTTGACAAAAACTAAGAAATGGTTCAATGTTATTTCTTTAGATATGTCTAACAGATTGCCTAAGAATGCCCACTCAGTTGGCTTATTAGGTTCAAAGTTGTTTTAAAAAAATGGCTTATAGATCATCCTTTTCATCATATTAATTTTTTGAGAACCATATAATCTTAGAATTTTAGGGCCATATTCATAGACATTCTTAGCGCGGGCTTCCGGTGGATGATCAGCGAAATAAAGTTTTTCGTATTCATAAACCAGTGTTAGCGATATGATATGATATATGATATGATATGATATGATATGATATGATATGATATGATATGATATGATATGATATATTACATGACATGACGTGACATGATATATGATATGATATATGATATGATATGATATGATATATGACATGACGTGACATGATATATGATATGATATGATATGTTTATTTTTTTATTTTATTGGGTTATTTTACGACGCTGTATCAACATCTAGGTTATTTAGCGTCTGAATGAAATGAAGGTGATAATGCCGGTGAAATGAGTCCGGGGTCCAACACCGAAAGTTACCCAGCATTTGCTCGTATTGGGTTGAGGGAAAACCCCGGAAAAAACCTCAACCAGGTAACTTGCCCCAACCGGGATTCGAACCCGGGCCACCTGGTTTCGCGGCCAGACGCGCTGGCCGTTACTCCACAGGTGTGGACGATATGATATGATATGATATGATATGATATGATATGATATGATATGGTATGATATGATATGATATGGTATGGTATGGTATGGTATGATATGATATGATATGATATGATATGATATGATATGATATGATATGATATGATATGATATGATATGATATGATATGATATGATATGATATGATATGATATGATATGATATGATATGATATGATATGATATGATATGATATGATATGATATGATATGATATGATATGATATGATATGATATGATATGATATGATATGATATGATATGATATGATATGATATGATATGATATGATATGATATGATATGATATGATATGATATGATATGATATGATATGATATGATATGATATGATATGATATGATATGATATGATATGATATGATATATGATATGATATATGATATGATATATGATATGATATATGATATGATATATGATATGATATATGATATGATATATGATATGATATGATATGATATGATATGATATGATATGATATGATATGATATGATATGATATGATATGATATGATATGATATGATATGATATGATATGATATGATATGATATGATATGATATGATATGATATGATATGATATATGATATGATATGATATGATATATGATATGATATATGATATGATATGATATATGATATGATATGATATATGATATGATATATGATATGATATGATATATGATATGATATATGATATGATATATGATATGATATATGATATGATATATGATATGATATATGATATATGATATATGATATGATATATGATATATGATATATGATATATGATATATGATATATGATATATGATATATGATATGATATGATATGATATGATATGATATGATATATGAATCCCGTTAAAGTAACCAGTCGATAGGCGGGGATAGTTTAACACGCTTGTAGCGCGGGCTAGCGAAATGTCTATGCATAGCACTCCTCATGTTTTAATCTGATTGTGTTTCTATTGACTATTGTCTATAATTACGTTATTGTAATTAAGACTAATAAACATGACTGATTGATTGATTGATTGATTGATTGATTGGTTGTTGATTTCTGTTCAAGAATTTGAAGAAGATTACGTATGAAAAAAAAAAGATAATGATTTGAAGAATTGCCATATTTTACAGCTCAATTCATGCAATTTTAACGCATTTTAATACATAAAACCAGTAATCTTTTAAAATGTCTATACAGTAAACATATTTACAATAAAATTTGGGTTCAACTCATTCCAAGTCTTATGTAGACACTTCATTTTTCAATACCGCTCCCTTTTCTTGTGGAGGTTCTGTCTTCGAGATTGTCTTCTATGTTGCAGCTCCACATTGTTCCTCTTCATAGACCAACAGTAATCAGCCATCATCACTTCATCCCACCTGCCTTGATAACGCTTTTCTATTTCTTTCATGTCTTGATGAACCCTTTCTCCGTGTAATCTCCAAGACAATCAGGAAACAAGTCAAGATGGCTGTGAAGGAAATGGATTTTAATGTTCACATTGCATCCTAAATTTTCCATAGTTACCAACATATTTTCTTAAATGTTTTTCATATCTGAGTGTTTTCTACTTCCAAAGAAATTGTCAACCACATTCTTAAATCCTGTTCAAGCTAATCGTTCTTCATAGGCCACTAAATTTTCAAAGTATTCATCTTTCATCAAACTTCTTATGTTGGATCCCACAAATACTCCTTCTTTAAGTTCAGTCTCAGAGAGAAAGTAAAATTTATAACTTATGTATTTAAAACAATCACCGTCTTTATGCAATCCTTTCACGAACTGTTTTATCATTCCCAGTTTAATATGAAGAGACGGAAAAATGATCTTCTCTCGTTTCACCAGACATTCTCTAATGATAGTTTCCTTCTCAGAATTCAATGTTGATCTAGCAGGCATTCTTTTCTAACCAAACACGTTAGGGGTTACTTGCACATGGATTTAATTTTTTCAGAGAGCATGAAAAAGTCATTCAAAATGACCCTTTGTCATGTAAAGCGTCAAAACATGGCAACCCTGTGAAATTCATGCTAGCTTTTCAATAATGAACACAACATGTGTAAAGGTATTAATGTCTGCTAATATCTCGAATATATTTCGTGTAAATTACAGTACAAATATTTTAGAGAAGTCTCTTGTATAAGGAAAAATGTTAAGTAAATTAAAATTAGATAGAAATACTTTAACAACTAATTAATTTTATTAATTGGTTAAGACTAAATAAATGATATTCTAAAATAATGAAAATTGGATTTTGCCTTTCTTAATGTATCAACAATGTTACTTAATTTAATCGGTATGTGAAAATCGATTATTGTAAAAAAAAAAACAATTGACTGTATACTAAGCAAATGTAAAATGTTAAAGCAAATGGTCACTTGTGGATGCTCCGATAGAGAATGGATGAGAGACAGAACCATCCAGGTATAAGAATTGGGCCGGATAAATATGTAATTACTGATATTCGTCGATTATCAGGTAATCATACAGACCAGTGAAAATAAATTACAAAATTGCAGTGCAGTGGCTATATGAATTGAGTTCGACATATAAACTAAAATATCGGCAAAGTAAAACAAAAATAGTTACATTTTCAGAATGTCGTTCAGGTAATGTAGTTACTTGTGTTTAATACTACCAATTGAGATAATACAATTATCTCCATCAAAATCATGGTACCAACCTTTGTTAAACATTTGGAATATTAACAGTGCATAGTTATTTATTTTATTTATTTATTTTACTAATAATTGTAACATAAAATATAATATAAACAGAAAAACTTTAGCTTTCCCTAAACGAGTCGAACTCTTGCTCAGGGGCGGATTACTGAATTGAAATTAATAAATATATAATATAATTTGTCTTATGTCTACTACGCAATAAGAATATACAGAGTGTTTCCGAGGTGGTGTTACAAACTTTCAGGGATGATGGCGAAGGGCACATGTATCAATTTGAGATAAGGAACCCTGGTCCGGAAATGACCGAGTCGAAAATTACAAGCAAAAATAGTTCTGTGAAAATGAAATAATTTTATTCCTCTGTACACCTTATTTATGTGTATTTATCTGTAGATCTTACACATACTGTATTCATCTGACGTTGTTTACGTTGTCTACTGGGTGTTCATTTGAAAGTGTGTTATGACGTCACTGTTGATGAGTCAGCGATTTGAAGCGAGTTTCAGCTTTTGTGTCAGAGAAGTTGCCTATTAATCAAGGCGTTCAATCTGAACTTGAGAACGTGTACGGTATAACTTGAACGTCGTAGCAACAGATGGCGGTCTGTACGGTCTATGTGCTCTTTCGAACTGTGTTTTGCGCGGCCAAGTCGTACGCAGGGTATTTGTTATCATCGGTTGCGTACGGCAACATTCCACAATACAAATCAAATGCTCCGTGTCCATGTTGACCGTCGAAGTTAATGTCAACAAATATGCAACTAATCGTCTTAACCCTCTCCCTATATCCCGACAGTAAGAAAAAACTCACCTCAGTACATGTTTCGAAATAGTTCACATTCCTGCCACTACCGGCATACGTATCGGTAAGTATTCTTCTGAATGAACGCCGTACTTGCTCTAGTAATACAGCTCTGCGGAAGTGTAGGAAGATTGAATTTTCTAGGCTCATCGACTAGCCACATGACGGCATACAGCAAGCCATGACACACTTTGAACTGAACACCCAGTACTTACAGTATTCCATTCAGTGCGTTGTCTGAGGAATGGGGACAGGAAACTTCACTAAAGCAATGCAGATAGCGTAATGTGTAACGGACATAGTCGGTCCTGATATGCACATCTGTAGACAGCTGTGTATATGTACAAGTTGCAGTGTCCAGTCGATCAGTCCTAGTGTAATGGAGGAGTACACGAGAGCGGAACAAGCAGACCTGAATTTCGAATACGGATGAGCCAATGGGAACAGTAGACGAGCTCACAGATTGTATTGGGTCAAGTATCCACGTAGGAGACATCCGGTCCATAACATCTTTCTACGACTGTTCCAAAAGTTAGGGGAAGGAGGGCACGTGGTGCCAAATTACAATATTTCCACACAACTATTTTTGCCTATAACTTTCGACTCAGTCATTTCCGGACCAGGGTTCCTTATCTAAAATTGATACATGTGCCCTTCGCCATCATCCTTGAAAGTTTGTAACACCAGTCCGGAAACAGCCTGTATATAGGCTTGAAAAAAAGGATAAATTCAAACTTGAATAAAGCAAGTTAAAATCTAAAAAAAAAGGACTTAGGACGCTTTGGAATCCATCTTTTCAATTGTGTGTGAAACTTTATGACAATTTCTTAATTGCAAATCAAGATTTCAGGTATAACTCCCTGTAAAGTTGATTTGAATAATTTCGAGAGAAAAATTGTTCCGGGGTCGGGCATCGAACCCGGGACCTTTGGCTTAACGTACCAACGCTCTACCAAGTGAGCTACCCGGGAACTCTACCCGACACCGATCCAATTTTTCCCTCTATACCCACAGACCTCAAAGTGGGCTGACAACCGTCAAGCAACCAACTTCGAGTGCACACTATCTCCGTGTGACTTAAATTGTGGTTTTCTGTTATCGAACAGTGACGTGTATTATGCAAATAGAGATTTCAGGTATAACTCCCTGTAAAGTTGATTTGATTTCTGTTCGTTATCAGAAAACCACAATTTAAGTCACACGGAGTTAGTGTGCACTCGAAGTTGGTTGCTTGACGGTTGTCAGCCCATTGTGAGGTCTGTGGATATAGAGGGAAAAATTGGATCTGTGTCGGGTAGAGTTCTCGGGTAGCTCAGTTGGTAGAGCGTTGGTACGTTAAACTAAATGTCCCGGGTTCGATGCCCGGCCCCGGAACAATTTTCCCCTCGAAATTATTCAATTTCTTAATTTTTTAAAACCACGTCAGTCGTAAAGAACAGAATCTTCTTGTATTCATAACAGATCAGCGGGGCTAGTCCGTATTTTGATTGATGATGAATATGATGATGATAATTCTGTTGGCAAAACCGCATAAAACCATTTATTTTTAAATGTTCCACCCTTACACTAAAGTCACCTATATTCAGCACGCAATTACGAGACCATTAACCATTGTCTATCATTGTATTGATTTTTACGATTTCTCTTTTATTTCAATTTAGGAAAAATATATACCGTGCAATAACGGCGTAATTAAAAATATCTCATTTTTTTTGTGTGTTCAGAATCACTCACACACATGCGTATTAAATCCCATACTTTAATTGGCATTTTCAAAGTTGACCAAATGTTCCTCTGAGTGACATATGCATTAATATAGAACTGATAGACAGCCCGACGTGGCGGGCTTTAAGGGAGAGGAGGGGGGGTGAACGTTCGAGAGGTGATGGTGATGGTGATGGAACGGGGGGAGGGAATCAGTTAACCAGGCATGGTGGACCAAATCGGTAGCATGGACAAAAATATCATAATGAGAGAAATTGAGAGAGAGTGGTAACTCTCGTGGGTTCATTTGCTCTCCATGGAGAGAGGGAGAATGGGTTAGTTAGGCTGCAGGATGGAGCTAGTCAACTGTCACGCAGTGTTCCAAGCCGTCTGCTCGGTTCATTAGCTTCGTACACTCTCGTTCCTATTAAGCGAATGCATGACGATCCGTTTCCTAGGATACCAGAGGGTAGGCAGAAATGTAAAATAACTATACACGCTATTTGAATTACCAGTTTTTAACCTTTTTTTTCAACTGAAGAGATGCATTGTTACGCCCTCTTCCAACTACAGAGGCTACTTAGATTTGATTATTAGGGGTCGGATTTTTAGGTACTAAAATATTTACTTTTTTATGTGCTAAACTCGGGAAAATATGCGACAAAAAAAAAATGAAAAATATTTAATAAGGTTTCAATTATTTTATGTGAATATAAACAATATGCAGTACTCACCCGTATAGCCTAAATTATTCTGTCTCGCCAACTGCTGAAGAATTACAGTACAGAATGATATTCATCCTCAAGTTGTCCATCACAAATGACTAGGCTTCATATTCCAGCTACCTAAAGACTGAAGTTAAAGACACATTGGGTATACAGTACGCCGAACACAGCCTAATGCAACGGATAAAGCCTGGTTCACAATAAACCGGGAACGAGATCCAGAATGAAAACGAGAAGCAGAGGACGTGAATATGTTTGATTCACAATAAACCGAGAACGTAGACGACTATGCATATCGATATGTATGGCAATAACGATATGTAAAGTCGATATTGCGCATTCTGATATTATTTGTGTATAATTGACCAGTGGCGTTCTCTCATGAGTACAACGCAGCCAACATAAACACAGGTTAACCAACTTCGAAATTTCAACTGTAACATTTCATTAGGTACGGTACTGTAAATATGCCCATGCATCTTTATTATCACAACCTTTTTTAAGTCTACCATTACGTAAAATAATTAGAGAAGAAACATTTATAATAGAACAAAAATGAACACAACAGTAGTTATTAAATTGAAGCATGAATATGTAGTGTGTAATACAACTAATACAGTAATAAAATATGATTCGCTTCCGATCGGTGTTCAAAGATGCAGCTATTGAAAGCCACGTATTCTCCTTCATTTTCTCATCTTTATACGAGGCACGCCGTTTATCGTAAATGTGAGGATTTCAATATTAGAATCTCAGCAAATAAAACTTGCTCCATGATGCATAGCACAGAACAAAATAATGCATAGGTTATGTCACGATCTTCTTGCTACAAAATATATGACCACAAAATAGCTTTCAGAATGAATCTAGTGGGCTGTGATCGGAAACATGAACGTCAAAGTTGAAATTTGGCCAACTCTCCGTTCCCGATCTCGGGCTCCGGCAAGCGTTTCGTTAATTGTGAATGCTCACATTTAAATGTATACATTTTAACAATTTTACCGTTTTCGTTTTCGTTCCGATTCTCGTTTCCGGTTTATTGTGAACCAGCCTTAAGGATATAAACAAACAGGTCGTCGCTGAGTGTTCGTGGAGTACAGTCAACTCCCGATATTCTGGCGCTATACTAGTAAACACATGCTTGAGCCGCGATGTTCATTTTCGTCGTGATCTTTGCAGTGAATAATAATGTGCATGCATAAGTTACGGAACTTCAACATAACCG
Organism: Periplaneta americana; assembly: GCF_040183065.1. Classification (NCBI taxonomy): domain Eukaryota; kingdom Metazoa; phylum Arthropoda; class Insecta; order Blattodea; family Blattidae; genus Periplaneta; species Periplaneta americana. The sequence goes on along the minus strand of NC_091120.1, from coordinate 184,725,460 downwards.
AATGTCACTTGAAATTATTTTATACTAGCCGTACCCGTGCGCTCCGCTGCACCTGTTAGAAATAAATATAAAGTAATTACATAATTAAAATAGGACGTTTGATCCAGGGAACAACTTTTACAACAGCGCAAGATAATATGCTTCGCTCATTACCCATTTTTTTTTCATTGCATTTATTGCATATATATTTTATGTATTTTAACACGATTCAATTGAGCATAGTTAAAATTTGAATTATAAAATAATGGATTGCTAAGCTAACGTACTAATACTGCATACTAAATCAATACACTCTAGTTGTTCGTTAATTCTCTGAGATTAAAATGAGTGTACATAAATATTATTTTAAGAAATACAGAAAACGAATGTACAAAATAGCCTATCAAGTTTTCTGTGCATAAGAAGCTATTTTAATCTTACCTGTCCTCGATTTACTCAGACGTTACTGTAATAACATTATAGCATTATGTCCATCTAGAGAAACTACACTTTCCAATGGTGAAATAATAATTAATTATACAAATCGGTTAATTTAGCTTCTGATATTACTTCATACATACACAGAAACATTTCTGTAGGCTATGTTTAATAGCTTTCGATTGTTGATGTCCAAGGCCCCTGTTTCGATTGCTGTTGTCCAAGGTCCCTTATAGACGAAGTCATTTGTTCTTAATTCATTGCACCGTCTTAGATGGCGTTATTTTAATTTTAAAACTCATTTATCTCATTAAATATCAGTCCTATCAAAATTTTGTAAAGACTAAAACTTATCGGAAATCATTTTTAAAGAAACTTTTGTTATGTAACATTTTTCACAAAAATCAATAATAAGCGATATATTTCGATTTATTTAATTCAGGCCCCCTTATAACCCCCCTTTTAAATAAAGTACTTTGAATTCCATATAGCCTAAAATCTAAGTTACAACGAACTTAATTTATATTCCAATTTTCATATAAATCGGTTCAGCCATTATCGCGTGAAAAGGTAACAAACATACAGACAGACATACAAACAAAAATTAAAAAAAAGCGATTTTCGGTTTCAGGGTGGTTAATTATATATGTTAGGACCAATTATTTTTGGAAAATCGAAAATTACCAGAAAAATTTCGGCTACAGATTTATTATTAGTATAGATTGCAAGAAATTCTGTCAATGGCACATGACGTTATTGGTGCATGATGTAGTAGGCCTAAAAGATATTCCTATTGTCTCATATTTTTTCGTGTTTCATTAGGATATTGCATATGTCCCTCATCACTGAAAACCACCAATTTTCTATGTACTTTTCTAGAAATTCCCTAAAATGCAGATTAAATAATCTATGAATTGAGATGTTGGCACTGAACATCATGGTACGCTACACAAATCCACGCTAAACGTAGAGTTAATATCTTGATGATTTTAAGATTGTGATGGTACTTTTTCTTTTGGATTACGTTCAAAACATTTGCTATGCCTTTTGTTATTGCAATGCCTTTCAGTGCACTGTTTTAGCCACTTTTACGATATTTTACACAATTTATTTATATGTAATGTTGTCTATATTGACAGTTAAAATATTAGTTCAAATATCCTTAACTATACCCTGCAATATTACACGCTTGAGCGTCTTACCTAAGGCATTTTATCTCTGCAATGAACCTTCATTCAGCCACAAAGATGTAGTTATTTAAATAATACGACTAGTATGAGCAGTGATCGATAAGACTACTCACTGTTATATAATTGCGTCCCTGTTTTGACTTTCTAGAGGAAGAGGGCAGAGAATGCGTAACTATTTTGTATACTACCATACTTATACCTGCGCTGTGACGTCACATATACTTCGAAACAAGACAACTTCACTCCGGTTTATAGGTAGCTGGAATACGAAGTCTACAAATTACTAACGATTATCATGGAACACTGCGTTGTACTGGGAAAAAGGCCGCCCTGATCTTTGAGAAACAACAAGCAATCCCTAGCGATATCTTTCTTATTGGAAATGAAAACAGAGGCAGCTGATGTTTATGAAATTATAAAATTGCTTCCTGAATCAGCGTTATGATAACTTACAAGGCACTCCTAAATGACACATCAATGTTTATGTGTGTTGGTTGCAGTACAATTTTTTATGGTGACAGCTCTTATCGCTTGTTGAGAGAACAGACTGCAGTTCCATAGGCAATTCCGAGAAACAGTTACCACCTGTTAAGTCTAAGCAACTGCAGTGAATATTCGGGTGATTATTAATCTGAAAGTTTTTATGAAAACTTAATTTTTGTGCTTTATGTCAATATTTGAAAATATATATTTACATAAAAATTCAAATTATGTGTTTTTATGTGAAATAAAATTTAAAATATGTCCTCAGGTGATCTTGTCCGAAACTTAAAACACAATTCCGAGTTTCTGTTACAGTGCAAATAAAATCTTTATTTACCTAAAAATCGTAGAGATCACCGTAAGATGATGATAAAATTTCCTTTCCATCCCTTTCTAACTCAATAAACTGCGTAGTGTTGATGATACATCCCTTTCTGACTATTAGAAGCTTTTGAGAGACTATGCGCCGATGACAATGGTGATTCCTAACTTCCCAACCACAGAAACAGTTGAACGATATGTTTCTCACCAATAATTGTAAACGGAGTAATTGAGAGATGATACGTTTCTTTCCTACTGTAGACGGGGTAATTGAGAGAATGATACGTTTCTTTCCAACTGTAGACGGGGTAATTGAGAGAAGTTACGTTTCTTTCCAACTGTAGACGGGGTAATTGAGAGGATGATACGTTTCTTTCCAACTGTAGACGGGGTAATTGAGAGAAGTTACGTTTCTTTCCAACTGTAGACGGGGTAATTGAGAGAATGATACGTTTCTTTCCAACTGTAGACGGGGTAATTGAGAGTAGTTACGTTTCTTTCAAACTGTAGACGGGGTAATTGAGAGAAGTTACGTTTCTTTCCAACTGTAGACGGGGTAATTGAGAGGATGATACGTTTCTTTCCAACTGTAGACGGGGTAATTGAGAGATGTTACGTTTCTTTCCAACTGTAGACCGGGTAATTGAGAGAATGATAAGTTTCTTTCCAACTGTAGACCGGGTAATTGAGAGATGATACGTTTCTTTCCTACTGTAGACGGGGTAATTGAGAGATGTTACGTTTATTTCCAACTGTAGAGGGGTAATTGAGAGAATGATACGTTTCTTTCCAACTGTAGACGGGGTAATTGAGAGAAGTTACGTTTCTTTCCAACTGTAGATGGGGTAATTGAGAGGATGATACGTTTCTTTCCAACTGTAGACGGGGTAATTGAGAGGATGATACGTTTCCTTCCAACTGTAGACGGGGTAATTGAGACATGTTACGTTGCTTTCCAAATGTAACGGGGTAATTGAGAGATGTTACGTTTCTTTCAAACTGTAGACGGGGTACTTGAGAGATGTTACGTTTCTTTCCAACTGTAGACGGGGTAATTGAAAGAATGATACGTTTCTTTCCAACTGTAGACGGGGTAATTGAGAGAATGATACGTTTCTTTCCAACTGTAGACGGGGTAATTGAGATATGTTACGTTTCTTTCCAACTGTAGACGGGGTAATTGAGAGAATGATACGTTTCTTTCCAACTGTAGACGGGGTAATTGAGAGAATGACACGTTTCTTTCCAACTGTAGACGGGGTAATTGAGAGATGTTACGTTTATTTCCAACTGTAGACGGGGTAATTGAGAGAATGATACGTTTCTTACCAACTGTAGACGGGGTAATTGAGAGAATGATACGTTTCTTATCAACTGTAGACGGGGTAATTGAGAGGATGATACGTTTCTTTCCAACTGTAGACGGGGTAATTGAGAGATGATACGTTTCTTTCCAACTGTAGACGGGGTAATTGAGAGAAGTTACGTTTCTTTCCAACTGTAGACGGGGGTAATTGAGAGATGTTACGTTTCTTTCCAACTGTAGACGGGGTAATTGAGAGATGTGACGTTTCTTTTCCAACCGTAGACGGGATAATTGAGGGATGATAACACGTTCCTCTTCAACTGTAGTCGTTTCTTCTTTTTCGTTTCCTTTGTCGTCTTAGTTTTTTATTTTTCTTCCTTGTGAGCGTCGTTTTTCTTCATTTTCTCTTTATGGTCGTCGTTAATATTTTTCTTTTTGTTCTTCGTCGCTGCTCTTTCTTCTATTCATTTTAGTTCTTTGTTGCCGTACTTTCCTATTTTTTCTTTGTCGCTTTCGCTTTTTCTTTACCTTACTCTAATCTTTTTATTTCTTTTTTTCACTTCTTTTTCCTTATCTTTTTTCTATTTATTTTTCCTTTTTCTTTTTCCTCTCATTCGTTTCTTTTCTTTTTCTTATTTCTCTATTTCTTTTTCTTTCTATCCATTTATTTTTTATTTTTATTTTTCATTTCTTCTTTCTTTTTGCTCTTCATTTTTTTCTTTTCCTTTTATCTCCTTCATTTATTTTTAATTTTCATTTTTTCTTCTTTTCTTTTTTCTTTTTCTTTTCTCTCCATTTTTTTTATTTTTTCACCTTAATTTTTTTTCTTTTTCTTTTTTCTCCTTCATTTATTTTTGATTTTCATTTTTTCCCTTCATTTTTTTCTTTTTCTTTTCTCTCCATTCATTTTTTATTTTTTCTCCATTTTTCTTTTCTTTTTTTCTCCTTCGTTCCTTCTTTCTTTTCCTTTCTTCTCCTTCATTTCTTTTTCTTTTTTATTTCTTTTTTCTCCTCATTTTTTCTTTGTCTTCTTTCTTCTTCATTTCTGTTTTCTTTTTTTCATCTTCATATCTTTTTCTTTTTTCCCACATTTCGTTTTTCTTTTCCTTTTTCCCCTTCTTTTCTTCTTTGCCTACCTTGTCGCTTTCATTTCATAATCTCCGTCTTATTCCACCTGTATCTTCAAGACTTTGAACCTTTGACATTGTTCCTCCACACTCGAGCGTTGTCTATGAATCAACATTATACAGAAGTAGTGCAACTCCCTAGTTGTACAATTAGCATGGCTCAGAAACTACGTTCGATGCTACACTGTGTACGCAACATACAAACAGAGATGATGCAAGATAAATTTTCACTTCCCTTGGGACCGAACCCTGGTTGCTGTATTTTTTTAGTTATGAAGGAAACGGGAAGGGAATAAATAGTGCAACTGATGCTGATGATGGAGAATATATAAAAGTAATGCGACGGAAAATTCATTCGACTGTGTACTAGGTAGCTGTAACAGAAATGCAGCCTTTTCTTTCCTTTTTTATATTTCTACCGAACAAAAAAAGTTATGTCCCGCTGGTTACGTATTGAGCTCATTAAATTGTTAACAGAATTTTGGTTTGAAGAGTTTTTAAATGTTCTCTTCTATTACAGTTTGGCTTTTGGAAAAGTCACCACCGTTCCTCCCTCCTCCACTTGTGCCCTTACAAAATACACTATTGATTAGTTGATTGGGGAAATGGGCCTTTCCTCCAATTGGTTTCATTGGAAAACTAAAGTTCTATTAGAGTGTAACCAACCATAAAGATTTAACGAACATTGGTACCAATTATTTAGCTATAATTGTCTGACTCATTAGTCATTACTCATTACGCCCCCCTCGCACAACCCCCCGCCCCCTCTTGCCCCCCTCTACCCGTGTTCGTCTGCCTGTTGTTTCGGAACGGTCCACTGGCTGTGTAAAGCTAAACAAAGGTGCATTTTCCACAGGCAGTCGGGCTGCAGACTCTCAGGTCAACAGTGGCCTATGTACGCGTCTGCAATTGTTCACACTGATTAATTAAATGATAACTTATTTAACTATGCACTAACAACTATCTGGATTATATTGCGTTCATGATTTCGGCGATGTAAACTCTCGGTGTTAAATCTAATTTCATTGCTCAAAGTTTACACTACAGGGTGCCTGGTAATATAACAACATATCCATATCCGCTGTTTGATGATGTTTACTATGACCTCAAAACTATGTAATATGCATGTAATTCGTAACATTAATCATGGTCGCCAACATCATCAACTTCATGGTATCAGCTCTGCTCCTGCCCTACTGTTTAGCAGTGGCGTAGCGTCAATGTAAGCTAAAAAGCTTAGCTTCCCCAGTTAATAATAATTTCATAATAAACCTGCAGTTTATGGAGAAAATTATTTATTAATTTTAATAGAATTTATATTTACGCGTTAAATATTGTGATGCGGCAGCTCAGGATTATTTGTGATGCTGCAGTAAACAAGAAGCCTGCACACACCAGCTTCCAAGCAGACCGGTTTCTTCTGTGTAATTCACCCCGCAGATTTTCCATCCTTTTAAACTACCCTACTCGCAAGGCTCGAAAAGAAGCTAGCTTTAACATTTAAAATAAGTAGTTTCCGAGTTATCCCTATTCGTCAGTTGTGTTCAGTTAAAGTGTTAGTGTGCATTGTGGCTGATATAATAAATAATGAGCGAAATAACAGTTCCAGACACTGATTTACTTGAATTTTTAGGACAATTGTATTATCAAGACTGACTTACGAACAAAAGTGTAATTTAAAAAACAAATGACCGACTCCCTTGCTGTCAATGAAGGACACAACCAAAAGACAGACGCATACTTACGTAATGATACTAATATTGTGATTTCTCTAAGTATGACAGGGAGTGAGCTAATGTTATACTTATATGTGTCTATTTGTTAAGAGATATGTGTAAACCGTGAAATCATATTTTACTACGTATCATTTGAGGTCATGCCTTATTGGTGTTACTTACGATGTTCCAACCAATCTTCGACTGCTGACTTGAAATTGACTACTATTTATTTTAAGACTGTATTTTTGTAATACGTTTTCTCATATTGCATGAAAGACAACTTGAATTAGCTTCCCCTGCTCAAAATTTCATGCTACGCCACTGCTGTTTAGCATACATAGATACGTCCGTCTTTCTCTCAGTATATCGATGATTCCTTTTCCAAAGAGATCATAATTGAGGACCGTTTTTTCGCAAAACTTGCTAACTGAAAAAAAAAAAAAACTAAATTTTACAGGAGAGACAAACTACTATAGTAAGCAAGTTTTGCTGAATTTAAAGGTCATGTTGATTCAGATAAGTTTTTTGAAATTATAATGAAATAATCAGTATTATATTTTCAGTCAAACACTTATCATAGGCCAACATCGTCTGGATACTCTCTTAGTACACCTTTTGTGAGTATTAACCTAAATGCTTATAAAGGCTTTCAATCACTCTTCAAAATTTTAATACTTATTAATTAATCTTTTCAGACAAAACGCCTATCACCACGGTGAAATAGACTGAGAATTCTCTTCACTTCCCACAACACATCGAACATAATATTGAACTAATTTTTTAATCTTCAATTTCATAACCTTTAAATGGTTTAACTTTTTAACTCCACAATTCAAGCACACAGTAAGCGCCCAAACAATTATGTTCAGTCAAAGATTTTGATTCTATGTGTTTAGTCTAAGGCCACAGACGCCATTTAACCTTTATGTAAATGCATGCATGGGCAGATTAATCACCAACGTACAAATGTGTTTTTAAATTCCTGACTTTGTATATTAATCAATTTTAATTTTAATTTAACGCCATTCAACAATTCATGTAAATGCATGCATGAACAGTTTAATTACTAGTGCACAAATGTGTTTGTCAAATATTTTCACCTAGTTCTATTAATTGTTTGTCAGAAAACTCACCTGAGGATGACTTACAAAATAAGTCCAAAATATTCGTGATAGTTTACAACTGCACTTTGACGTAACAGAACTTAATTTTCTGCAATCTTATAATATGATAAGTATTTGACTGAAAATATAATACTGATTATTTGATTACAAGTTTTGCTGTATCTCTCATTTATAGGAGAAAGCAAGTTTTGAAAAAAAAACGATCACACTTTGACACACTACAATGAAGAGAAATAACCCAATTTTACTAAGACGCTTTGAACATCATGTAGTCCACAGCTGTGGAGTAACGGTCAGCGCGTCTGGCAGCGAAACCAGGTGGCCCGGGTTCGAATCCCCGTCGGGGCAAGTTACCTGATTGAGGTTTTTTCGGTGCTGGACCCCGGACTCATTTCACCGGCATTATCATCTTCATATCATTCAGACGCTAAATAACCTAGATGTTGATACAGCGTCGTAAAATAATCCAATAAAATAAAAAAATAAAAATCAGCTCTGCTCCTGCCCTATTGTTTAGCATACATAGATACGTCCATCTTTCACTCAGTATTTCGATGATTCCTTTTCCAAAGAGAGCATAATTGAGGACCGTTTTTTTTGCAAAACTTGCTAACTGAAAAAAAAAAAAAACTAAATTTTACAGGAGAGACAAAACACTATAATAAGCAAGTTTTGCTGTATCTCTCACTTATAGGAGAAAGCAAGTTTTGAAAAAAAAAACGATCACACTTTGACACACTACAATGAAGAGAAATAACCCAATTTTACTAAGACGCTTTGAACATCATGTAATCCACACCTGTGAAGTAACGGTCAGCGCGTCTGGCCTCGAAACCAGGTGGCCCGGGTTCGAATCCTGGTTGGGTCAAGTTACCTGGTTGAGGTTTTTTCCCGGGGTTTTCCCTCAACCCAATTCGAGCAAATGCTGGGTAACTTTCGGTGCTGGACCCTGGACTCATTTCACCGGCATTATCACCTTCATATCATTCAGACGCTAAATAACCTGAGTTGTTGATAAAGCGTCGTAAAATAACCCAATAAAATTAAAAAAAAAAACATCATGTAGAGGCCTGCCTTGTGTTAACGAATCCATAAAAATCTCAGTTTTGAAAATTTTGCAGTTAGCAAGTTTTGCAAAAACGGTCCTCAGTTCAGCATCTATCGAATGCGGCTTATACATTGTGTTAATTAAGTATGGAATATTGCTAATAACTCTTTATGTATTCATTTTATGAAAAAATACCAAAAAAAGTTGTTAGAGATATCTAACAGAAACTTATGGCTGTGGTTTCACAAAAGTATTGATTCATGTACAGAAGTGGCAAAAAATAACACTTTTTTAAATGGCACCCTATATTAAATTTTACATATTTGAAATCTCCATTCAATTTTACATACAAATAGAAGTTTGACTCAGCATAAATGATGAATACTCTCTTGTAAATGTTATGGTTATTTCAAATGCTTTTATAATGTAACACAAATAAATTATTATTTATAATGTTACACAGTTATTGCACTCGTCTAAATCGACTCGTGCAACATGATAAAGTTGTTTCATAATACATGATGGACCGTAAGTAATGACATTAATTTCAGAGACTTATTCTCTGAGATATTTCAAAAAAAATTAGTACAACTTTGCTCAATTTGCTTCCTTTTCAAGATAAAAATTGTTTTATATGAAACAATTCACAGTACTTAATATTTGAGGAGAAAAATTCGCTCCGGCGCCGGGGATCGAACCCGGGTCCTTGGTTTTACGTACCAAGCGCTCTGACCACTGAGCAACGCCGAATTCAATCCACAGCACCTGACCGAATAATGCACTTGACTTGAAATATAAACGTCAACGTATATGCCTAACTTGGAGTCAGGCCACAAAAGGGAAACTGTAGGGGGAGAATTCGGTCCGGTGCTGTGGATTGGATTCGGCGTAGCTCAGTGGTCAGAGCGCTTGGTACGTAGAACCAAGGACCCGGGTTCGATCCCTGGCGCTGGAGCGAATATTTCTCCTCAAATATTAATTAATTTATCGAACAAATAAGTACATATCTAGAAGATATTTAAGTTACATTATATTACTGGGAACTTTAACAAATGTATACCATATTTTTGAACAGAATTAATGACATCTTCCTATACCATATTTTGGAACGAAGGGAGTAGTTGAAAGCAATATTTTAGGTTAATTTAGTAGCCAAACTTTCAGCATAAAGTTTCCAAAAAACTACCATTATTGCGACAAAATCTAAGACAGTCTGATTTTACGCTTTTTTGTTTTATTTTTTCTAACTTTTTCACACAACACAATGCATGACAACCATTTTTCACTTATATTTATTACATAAAAATCCGGTTTCTATGATGACCTTCAGATATCATTTCAAGAACGGTCTCTCTTTGGAGTTATATTCACTTCTGGTAGGTAACAGCACCAGTTCGTGTCTTCTAACAACAGTTTTTCGATTGCTGTACTGTGTACTTCACGAAACAGTTCTATATTTTTCTTAAAACACAGGTATTGAATATTTTTTTATTTCTGGGAACAGCTCACTAAATACCAATTGTAAGTGGGTATTGAAGCACTGCGGTAACCAGAACGATTGAACCAAATCATTAAACATTAATTAATCATAATAGCCACATTAATTACATTGCGACTACAATGATTAACAACCAGCCTGCAAATTAGATAAACCATGTGATAGCAATTCAAAAAGCAGCGTAAACTTGCTGATGAGCTGTGGTATTTGAGTAGTTACACTAATAGCATATAATTGGTGTAATCATTCCATTTCTCTGAATTATCCATAACAATAATACATGATTGGAAATATCGCCAGATACAGGCCTATAACGTTATTCAAAAGTAAGTTTACAGTATGAAATTGTAATAAGTTTGTCAAATTTTTAGATTCCACAAAAAAAACAAACAAACAATTTGTCAGAATTTTATTAAAACACGAAAAAATTAAATTTGACCACCATCGTGTTGTTCAGTAAGAAATGGTCTTTCTTCTATGCCAGCGGTGACCAAAACTCGAGCTGCAGTGATTACATGCGACAGAGGCCTCTGGCCGAAGACGAAACTGATTTACAATATGGCCTACTGTGTGAATATAGATGATGATGATGATGATGATGCTGATGATGATAGTTTTACTAATGTGAAACGAATTAGCAAAATTATAACAAATGAACATTAACCCGGAAACAATGGAAGTCCACAGTTATGAACGCACCCTGCCTGTTATGTAATACGTGTGTTTTCATGCTTTGTTTACTCTTGAGAATTAGTGTACGCGTGCTAATCATTTGCGACCGCATAAATAAACCGTAAACACACATGAACTGTGTTGCGAGACTGTAATTTTTAAAGAGTAAATTTCTACTGCAACAGAATTTACGTTTTGCGTTATTTAAAAAAAACTACATTTAAGATAGCAATTATATTTTCAGTTATAGTATATATAAAGATAAATATACGAATAGGCTGTATCATACAGAGTGACTCTAGAATATGCCATTAGGAAAGTCCAGGATAACAGAGAGGGTTTGGAATTGAAAGGGTAACATCAGCTGCTTGTCTATGCGGATGACGTGAATATGTTAGGAGAAAATCCAAAAACTAGTACGAAAAACACGGGAATTTTACTTGTAGCAAGTAATGAGATAGGTTTGAAAGTAAATCCTGAAAAAATAAAGCTGGCCTATATGATTATGTCTTGTGATCAGAACATAGCACGAAATGGAAATATAAAAATTGGAAATTTAACCTTTGAAGAGGTGGAAAATTGAAATAACCTTGGAGCAACAGTAACAAATACTGTTCCCCAACCAGGAGATTAACCGTGAAAGGAATGTGCTTACTACTGCGTCATCTATTGGAGCGAAGTAGATAGATAATATTACCGTTATAACGTCAGTTTAAAAAACATGCGCTCTCCTGCATTTGTTATTTGCTGTATGAAAGAATTAAAAGACGAGCAGATTAACCGTGATCTAATTTTGTAACTAGGGTAGTATAAGTCTGTGTATCAGTGTTATCGTTTGTGCTGTGAGAGTTAGCCAATGGAGATGCGTGTACCCGCGTGTGTGACCTTATGACATCAACATTCATTCAGAGGATTATCCTGGTGCGTCTCATTCCCCTGAGACATTCTCCTGGTTGGAGTACAGTATAAATGACACTCGAGAGAAAATTAAACATGGAATAAATTTGGGAAATGCCTGCTGTTATTCGGTTAAGAAAATTTTGTCATCCTGTCTGCTTTCGAAAAAGCTTAAAATTGTAATTTATAAAACAGTTATATTACCGGTTGTTCTGTATAGTTCTGAAACTTGGACTCTCACTTTGAGAGAGGAACAGAGGTTAAAGGCCCATTCACAATGAAAATTAAACATAACCGTAACGTAAACACAGACGTTTGCGGCCAGGCTACCAAATGGGATCATTCGTAATGATTCACATAAACACTGACATTAACATTGCCCTTAGACGTTAACATGAAAGTTTGCAAACTCCAAACTTTTATGCTTATGCTTACGTGATTTGCAAACAGAACACAATCATGGAGCGCTGAAGTATACGACAGAATATGAGGAAATGGCGTCGTTGTTATGTTTCCATGGTTACCAAATATCTTTGGTGTTATGTTTATGTTCCCATCGTGAATGATGGTATGACTTCTTGATTTTACCGTAACGTTTACATTCTTAAGTTAACGCTTAGGTTATGTTTAATTTTCATTGTGAATGAGCCTTAAGAGTATTCGAGAGTACGGTACTTAGGAAATTATTTGATGCTAAGAGGGATGAAGTTACAGGAGAATGGAGAAAGTTACACAAGACAGAACTGCATTCTTCACCTAACATACTTAAGATTAAATCCAGTCGTTTGAGATGGGCAGGGCATGTAGCACGTATGAGTGAATCCAGAAATGCGTATAGAGTGTTAGTTGGAAGACCTGAGGGAAGAATACCTTTGAGGAGGCCGAGACGTAGATGGGAGGATAATATTAAAATGTATTTGAGAGAGGTGGGATATTATGGTAGGGACTGGATTAATCTTTCTCAGGATAGGGACCGATGCCGGGCTTATGTAAGGGCGGCAATGAACTTCGGGTTGTATTTATTTATTTATTCATTTATTTATTTATTAACACTACAATTGGGTATACACCAGGTGGCAGTGATATATAATATACAATATTACCATTACAGTTATACAATAATTACAGCAATAAAAAAAACAATAAAATAAACGTAAATTTATTTCTAACTATAAATAAATAGATGCAATAAATCAAGGACTATAAATAAAAACTATGCTATAACAACGCCTACAATAAGCAAAAGTAAGCGTAACTTACAAGCTTACTTCTATTTCACCCAACTATTACCAATTTAAGTAATTATATATCACCTTCATTAATTACATATCAGCTTAATTACATATCATCTTAATTAATTACATATAACCATAATTTATTTACATATCAACTACATTACATATCATCTTAATTAATTACACATCAACTTAATTAATTACATATCAACTTAATTAATTACATATCGACTTAATTAATTACATGACACAGCTTAGATATTTACACTGCACCTACAATTACATTTTCAGTCTAATCTTCTAAACCTTTCCTTAAATGTATTGATTTTGAGAGGACCACCCTGAAAGATTGCCGCAGGTAAGCTGTTCCAGTCTACTATTGTGCGGTTAACAAATGAAAATTTTGCCACGTCGTTGTTTGTTTACTACATTTAAACTTCCTAATATGATCAGCCCTGCATAAGTAAAATTGTGTTGCTGATCTAGCATTGATGTCGGTCCATGCTTTGTGTCCCATTTGTGCCTTAAACAATGCGGTGAGTTCATTAAAAGCCATTTGTAAGTTAATAATAAGAATTTTTATTTTATTTTTATTTATTTATTTATTTATATTTATATTTAATGTGCTGTACAACAGCCAGTGGCCAATTACAGTTTAGCACAAATATAACAAAAACATAATACAAAAATAATTATTACACATAAATACAATTACAATTAATTACAATAATGACGATGAATGGATAACTAAGAATATTATGAGACAATGATAATTGAGTATAATGCCTAAAAGAATACATAAATGGTAAATCGCTGCCAAGAGCAAACTAAGTCTATGCATTGAAGGGATCGAATTCGCAGCCATGCATGTTGGCATTTTTAATGCATCTGGAGACTGGTGAAAGAAATTTCGAATTTCTAATATAGAAAAGTTTGTGGGCTCTCATATCTTTTGTTGGAATACGTAAGGTAATATTGTTTAAGAAAGAGTCACAGGATATATCACCTTTGAGGACCTTAGAAAAGAACAGATAATCTAGCTCATGGCGTCTAGCATATAGATTTTGTCAATTAAAATATTCACATTTCCTCTCATAACTATACCCGGAATTAATGGGCAGAAATCTGAATGAACATAAGGATATAAATTTCCTTTGTATATTTTCTAATTTAGCCGAGTCCGTAGTTGTAATCGAGTTCCAAACTACAGATGCATATTCGAGTTTCGATCGCACCAATGTATAATAATAATAATAATAATAATAATGTTTTATTTTCGCTGGCAGAGTTAAGGCCATAAGGCCTTCTCTTCCACTCAACCAGCCTTAATCAATACATGTATAGTATAGCATTAAAAGAGAATCGGGCGTGGAAAAAGAATAAGTTATTGACCGCATTATTCCTAGCATTCTGATTGCGTGATTGTAAATGTAATCAACGTGACTATGAAAATACAATTTACTGTCAAAGAATATTCCCAACTCTTTTACGCAGTCCGTTCTGTTAATTAGAACATTATTTAGATAATGATTAAATTTCAGTGAAGAAGTTTTTCTAGAAAAGGTTATTACATTAGTTTTGGATACGTTAATTTTCATACCATTGTCTTCTGACCATTTAGCGATGATAATAATAATAATAATAATAATAATAATAATAATATAATAATAAAAAATAATAATAAAATAATAATAATAATAATAATAATAATAATAATAATAATAATAATATTAACGTATATCTCTCGCCTAATGATTGTACAGGGACATCATTTTATTTTTACTAACATTTTTAATAATAACCTGGCTATACCTTTCTATTAACGATTGAAACAGGAAACACTGTTTGCTACCCTTTCCACGACGGGGTTCGATGATACTGGCGTAAAATACAAATCACTTTACTAGGTATAGGAAGGAAGAAAAGTGATTCATCCATTTATGTAAACTAGGAAATATCGCAATTTTGAGTTTGATAATTTTCATTAGGTTTTTGTTTAATCAAAATACAGTACTGTATTAACACTTAGTGTTTTACACACGAATTGAGCTATCCATTCGGAAGTATTAATTATGTTGTGTATATTGTACTGTTACAGCACATTAGCGTGCTATATAGAGAATGAAGTTAAATTGAAAAATAATTATAATATGGATATTTAAACACATTTTAGAAAATGGTGGCCGTTCATTTCGATACAGGCTTCAGTTCTTTTGTGCATATTATCGCACTATAGAGTATTGTACCTAATTCTAATTACCAGTTTCGTCCTTCGTACGAGTAACTCATGTTGAAATAATTCTGTACCTACTCTATAAAAGAGTACCTTACGTACTGTAAATTCAATCTTCACTTCTGCCCGATCCGAAAAGATAAAATTACTCAGACATGCTATCTACTGTCCGTTCAAGTGGTTTTGTCGCAGGTTTGTAGAAGGGGGGGGGGATCACGTGACAGTTAATTACTTAAGGAGGCCCTTTTATTTAAGTTATTTTAAACACTTGAATAATATTACGTAGACGTCCAATTCCTAACAGAAATTAATGTTTTCAGAAAAGAGCTAAGATAGCCCAGCTACTAGACTTTACAAAGGGGCGAACAGAAGCAGGTGGGGGAAACCGGGATGCGACATAGGGAAACGGACGACAGTACCGTACGAAAATATGATTCAATATTGAAAGCTCTTTCGTCACTGGAAATCGCGAACATATTTCTGAAACGTACTATACTCAGTAACTCAGTACTGCTTGCGCGCCCTCGGCTCTGTGTCGTGAAGGGTTGGAAGTTTGCTAGTAGAAGGGGTGGGAGTGAAGTACATTCCGAAACTCAGGTACAATAAAAATTGAAGTAAAAATAATGTGATGTCCCTGTACATATAGTCAATTGCATGAGAGAAAGTATGCTTAAGTTAATCCACATCTCTTTATTTGCTAATTTCAGCCGAAAGAAGAGCCTTTAAACCTTTTTCATTTTACGTGCTTATTCCAAGTTCTTGCTAGGCAGCAGTAGAAAGAGGGGGGGGGAATGGACAGAGTGAAGACGCCATCTAGCGTTTTATAATTGC
Organism: Periplaneta americana; assembly: GCF_040183065.1. Lineage (NCBI taxonomy): Eukaryota > Metazoa > Arthropoda > Insecta > Blattodea > Blattidae > Periplaneta > Periplaneta americana. Next base: position 184,709,360 of record NC_091120.1, on the reverse strand, counting down.
CACAAGAAGCTGCGCACACCTTAATCGGGAGAGTTGACATCTGCAATAATTAAATATGTGTGTCAAAGCGACAGTCTGGTATTTTGACCTGAATACATAAACACGATTCATTTAATTATCGAGGAATTTCAATTAACTCTGAAGGGCTGGGAGATGAAAGAAAGACCTGCGTGCAGCTCTCCCCGGCCGGGCTTGTATCGCAACTCTTAGATTACTGATTTCCAATTCACTTTGCAGCCCTCCTTCTTCAAATGAAACAGAATTTTGCCTGTAATTATAAATTATAGTCTCGGGAGAAAATTGAATTTTATGTAAATTTTAATCAGCAAACATTGATAGAATCCTTAGGCGAGATTTTCTAATCCAAGTCGCTTGCTCTATACTCGAAAAGTTATTCAATAATCATGAATGAATGGTTAGACGAGTTCACATAGAAATGCAGACACTCACTTTGGGCGGAGCTGCAGAAACAGGCGGCATCATAATTTTAATTAAAAGTAAGTATACGTAGACTTGTACACTGGAGACCCTGCTTCAGTGTTAGTGCCAATAAATACAGAGACGCCATTATCACTATATAAAACAGTCGTAAGACCAATTGTGCTTTATGGCAGTGAAACTTTTACTCTGCCGAAGAAAATGGAACAACCATTGATGACATGGGAAAGAAAAATTCTAAGGAAAATCTATGGTCCTAAATATGAGAATGGGCAATGGAGAATTAGATATAATACAGAACTGAAGACTCAATATAAATCTCCAGATATTGTAGCTGAAATCAAATCCCGTAGGTTGGAATGGTTAGGACATGTAATTAGGGTGAATGATCAGAGAATACCAAAAAAGATTCTAAACACAAAACCAGAAGGCAGGCGCAATATTGGGAGACAGAAACTAAGATGTTTGGATGGAGTGGAGGACGATTTAAGGACTCTAGCCGTGAGAAGATGGAGGCAGAAGGCTCTGGTTGGACAGGAATGGGCCAAGATCCTAAGGGAGGCCAAGGCTAGACTACAAGGGCGTAGTGCCAAAGAAGAAGAAGAATTATCACCATTACAGTAATTTTTAGCATCATCATTGTCATGTAATCAATATCACTATCATCACCGTCTCCAACACCTTTATCTTATCATGTTTTCAATGCCATCATCAATATCCTGTCTTCAACACCATTATCATACCATAGTATCCTCAAAACCATTATCATGTCTTCGTATCTTCTACACCATTATCATATCATCATCTCTTCAACACCATTGTCATATTATCGTGTCATCAACACCATTGTCATATCATCATGTCTTCAACACCTTTGCTCGGCCTGGGTAGCGTAGTCGATATAACGCTGGCCCTCTGTGCTCGAGGTTGCAGGTTCTATCCCGGCCCAGGTCGATGGTATTTAAGTGTGTTTAAATGCGACAGGCTCATGTCTGTAGATTTACTGGCATGTAAAAGAACTCCTGCGGGACAAAATTCCGGCACCTCGGCGACGCTGATATAAATGAACCATAATTTATTTATTTATTTTCAACATCATTGTCATATCATCGTGTCTTCAACACCATTATCATTATCACCATCATGTCTTCAAACCATTATCATATCTTCATGTCTTCAAAATCATCATATCTTCCTGTCTTCGAAACCATTATCATATAATGTATTTAACACCATTGTCGTCACAATGTCTTCAACACCATTGTCGTCACAGTGTCTTCATCACCATTGTCGTCACAATGTCTTCAACACCATTATCGTCACAATGTCTTCAACACCATTATCGTCACAATGTCTTCAACACCATTGTCGTCACATTGTCTTCAACACCATTGTCATCGTCGTGTTTTCAACATCATTATCCTTATCACCATCATGTCTTCGAAACCATGATGATATCTTCATGTATTCAAAACCATTATCTTATCATGTATTCAAAACCATTATATCATTGTGTCTTCAACACCATTGTCATCATCTTGTCTTCAACATCATTATCATTATCACCATCATATCTTCAAAGCATTGTCATATTATCATCGTATCTTCAATACCTTTGTTATATATTCAGAACCATTACCATATTATCATCATGTCTTAAACCATTATCATATCATGTCTTCACAATCATTATCATATCATGTTTTCAACACCATTATCACATCAATGTGTATTCAACACCGTTATAATTGTCCTTATTTATAGAACACCATTATTATTTTCATCATTGTCATCAATACCGTTATTATTAACATCATGTCTTCAGCACCGTAAATATTAACACAATGTCTTCAACGCCATAATCTATATTAACATGTTTTCAGAACCATCGTCTTCAACACCATGTCTTTATTTTCACGTTTTCAACATCATCGTCTTCACCAACATGTCTTCAACATTATCGTCTTCATCATCTTAACTTCAATACCATCATCTTTGTCATCATGTCTTCAACTTCATCGTCTTCATCATAATGTCTTCAACGTCATCGTCTTCATCATAATGTCTTCAGCTCCATCGTCTTCATCATATCTTCAACACCATCGTTTTCATCATCATGACAGCAAAGCAGTTATAATATATTTGAAAGCATTTTACTTTGTTACTGGCCGAACTCCGATATGGCTAAATACTTAAAAAATTGTATTAATTATATGAATTTAAGCAATAGGCTTAATTTTTTTGTGCGAGATCGTGCGTATTTGCTTGCTTTCTGCACAAAACCAATACGCGGTAAGTGTGAAATACCACATTCAGTATTCCCAACGTAACACACATAACAATTTCCCTCTTCTTACCGCTTAAGCGCCATATTGATTTTACTGCTTTAGGCTTTTAACATATTATTTTTAGAGACGTTTAACATAGTAATAATTATAAATTGGAAACTTACCACTGCAATTTCACCTAAATTGCACTGTTAATTATTGTTTTTAAATATTGCAAAAATTAAGTAAACTCTACAACACCACAAGAGTTACTGCATTTATAATGCAAGTAACATTAAGGAAGCCGTGAAAAAATCAACAAGATTCCAGATGCCGATGTTATTACTGCAATATATTATATAAATAATATTGTTAAAATATTAAAATGAAAAATAAATCATTACATAACCTTACCGTTTGTTTTAAGTTCGCATTTATAGACTGGGGGGGGAAAAAAAGACAGACGTATATCACGGCCTGCTGGAATATAGTAAACACAGAAAACATTTTATAGCAACAATGTTGAAGATAGATATATTTGTTTTCAAAAGTTGCCGTCATTGAACAGAAACCAAGATGGAGATTTCATTGCAACTAATTAGAAATTCCTCTTTCAGGTAAGTAATAAACGATCTTCGCACAAAATAGTGTACGATACACGAGCGGTATGTTTGTTTTCATGTTCTCGGAAATTAAAAAAGCTCAACTACGTTTCGCTTTTTCAACCTTTTCCTTGAACATGAAAACATCAACATACCGCTCTTGTAACACACATTACTATAAATGCATTTAATGTTTAAAAATCTATATGCATAGTTCTGTAATTCTTACCTGGTTTGTGTGTGGTGAGGAAGCAGGTAAAACAAATTTTATCTCTTTCCACTGTTAAATTTCAGTGACTTTTTATACCACGCAGTAATGGCTCCCTATTGAGACTGCAGATTACAATGCCGTGGTTTTGTTCAGCGGTACAATATTTTCCCCCTAAGCCACTGTTGCACTTCGGCCTTATGGCGATTGCCGCTGCAAATATCAGTCAGCAGTTTTCAATAGGCCGGCCTTCCCCGAGTAGAAATCACGGCGCATAATTATGTCATTTACTACATATCGACATCAGGCGGGTATTATGAACATGAAAAATCACGTGTTTACTCGGTGAAGATACGATTGTGTTTCCAACAATATTTAAATGCTAAACCAGCACTCTGCCCCCGCCACCCCCATGAAACAATAGCCGATCGCCTTCCTGATAAGTAGTCACACTGCACATCTGACTGTAGGCGTAGGTGGGCTGTAATAATGTTGAACTCAAGCCTGGCGTCACTTGGATGTTCCACCACTTTCGATAGCTGTGGCAGAGAGATGCATCTTGTAGTTATTGCACTTGCAACTCTCGGTATCAGCTGTCCTCATACACCTTCTCCTGTCTACCTGTCCTTTACCGTGTCTAATTTATTTTCCTGAAATATATTGTTTATTCCGTCCCAAGATCTGGTTATATTACATAGTCTCCTTCACTTTCTCGCTTATTTTATATATTTATTCTATTTTCTCTGTCCATTTTGTCTTTTTTGTTTATCTTGTGTGCCTGTTCTCTCTCTTTCCTGTGAACCCCGTTCTCTCTCTCTCTTTTCCTGTGAACCTCGTTCTCTCTCTCTCTTTTCCTGTGAACCTCGTTCTCTCTCTCTCTTTTCCTGTGAACCTCGTTCTCTCTCTCTTTTCCTGTAAACCTCGTTCTCTCTCTCTCTCTCTCTCTTTCCTATGAGCCCTCTTCTCTATTTTTCCTGTGAGCCTTGTTCTCTCTCCTTCCTATGAGTCCTTTTCCCTCTCTTTTCTATATGCCTTACTCTCTCTCTCTTTTCTGTGAGCCCTGCTGTCTCTCTCTTCTGTGAGCCCTGCTGTCTCTCTTTCCTGTGAGCCCTGTTCTCTCTCTTTCCTGTGAGCCCTGTTCTCTCTCTTTCCTGTGAGCCCTGTTCTCTCTCTTTCCTGTGAGCCCTGTTCTCTCTTTTTCCTATGAACCATTTTCTCTTTCTTTTCTATTAGCCCTGTTCTCTCTCTCTCTTTTCTATGAGCCCTGTTCTTTCTCTTTTCTGTGAGCCCTACTCTCTCTCTTTACTGTGAAACCTGTTCTCTCTCTTTCCTGTCAGTCCTGTTCTCTCTCTTTCCTGTGAACCATTTTCTCTTTCTTTTCTATTAGCCCTGTTTTCTCTCTCTTTCCTGTGAGCCCCGTTCTCTCTCTTTTCTGTGAGCTCTACTCTCTCTCTCTTTCCTGTGAAACTTGTTCTCTCTCTTTCCTGTCAGTCCTGTTCTCTCTCTTTCCTGTGAACCATTTTCTCTTTCTTTTCTATTAGCCCTGTTCTCTACCTCACTCTTTCCTGTGAGCCCTGTTCTCTCTCTCTTTCCTTTGAGTCCTGTTCTCTCTCTTTCCTGTGAGCCCTACTCTCTCTCTTTCTTGTGAAATCTGTTCTCCCTCTTGCCTGTCAGTCCTGTTTTCTCTCTTTCCTGTGAGCCCTACTCTCTCTCTCTTTCCTGTGAAACCTGTTCTCCCTCTTGCCTGTCAGTCCTGTTCTCTCTCTTTCCACTGAACCATTTTCTCTTTCTTTTCTATTAACCCTGTTCTCTCTCTCTTTTTCCTGTGAGCCCTGTTCTCTCTCTTTCCTATGAACCATTTTCTCTTTCTTTTCTATGAGCCCTGTTCTCTCTCTTTTTCCTGTGAGCCCTGTTCCCTCTCTTTCTTGTGTGCCCTGTTCTCTCCTGTTTTCTCACTTTCCTATGATCTCTGTTTCTCTTTTCTGAGATTCCTTGTCTCTCTTTTCTCAGTGCCCTGTTGTCTCTGTGTCCTGTAAACCCTATTGTCTTCTGTTTTCTCCTTTCTCTATCTTTCGTATGATTCCTGCTCTCTCTTTTCTCAGTGCCATGATCTCTCTCTGTCCTGTAAGCCTTGTTCTCTCCTATTTTCCCTCTTTCTCTCTTACTTGTGATCCGTGTTCTCTCTTTTACCTGCCTGCTGTGCTGTCTCTTTGTTCTCTCAGCCCTGTTCCCTATGTCCTGACTGCCGTACCTCCCGTCAACCCAGTTCTCTCTGGCTTTCTTTCTTTCTCCTGTCTGCCTCGTTCTCTCTTGTGTTGCCTACCCGCTCTCTCTTTCCTGTCTCATTGACGTGTTTTCTCTCCTTTCCTGTCCCACTGGCCAGTTTTTATACTTTCTATCTCGAAATCAAGAATTATAAATTCAATGGGCCAAAAGAATGTAATTTAGTGCGACTATTTCGTTTATATGATGTCATTACATTTTCGACCAATGAAGTGTAATGAAATTTTGAATTCCAACCAATCACAGTCAGACATCGCGGTAATTTTTGCAGCTGGATTTATCGCTATCAATTTATCGCATGGTCGTTCTTTTGTTTAGTCGTTGTCACCAACTGTTTCTCCGAAAATTGATGATCATGAATACATTAGGATGCAACTACACGGTTAAACTTTTCTTTCAACTTTAAAGCAATGAATGCAAGATTGATATTTAATATTAATTAATATATTTACGCAGTGAAGACGACGTTCAAAACGGCGCACAGTGTAGACACAAAATCTTCATGATCTTAATTGAACGTACCTTTTAAACTTGATTCTTTCAATATTCTTGCCAGATTGCACGCATACGCGATTCTAATATTGAACTGTGTAGATGCAGCTTTAGTTCCGTTACACACTACAGCGAGAATGCGTTTGTCGAGCTATAAAAATGCTTTCCTGTAGCACGAGTAACGGTCGAAATAAGGCACAGCTGACATTGGTCCTGCTCCCACAGGTAACTTAACCTATAATTGTAGCCTATAAAATTTGTATTTTGTGAATGAAGTAAAACAATTGGCATTACTGAATAACAACATCTAATTTCTTTATTGCAATAATCGATATTCATCTATTTCAACTTCACAATGTCTGAATAGGTTAAGTATTCGTAAATATACAATTATGAACATTTTGCCATCGAATTTTAGGAATATATTATTTACATTTTTATTTTATTCACGAAATAGTCCTAATAAATGTCACTCGAGGTCTGAGATTTATCGGGAAATCTGAGACCTCTCGTCACATTACTACAGATAAATTATGGCGAAGTGAAAATGCGAGCGCAGACAATGTTGTTATTCTACCAGGCACGATGTTGTCATGGTTAGCGCACCTGATTGTATTTGGTAGATCAGAACTTTGATTCCAAGGGCCGATTATCCCGGCTTGGATTTGTCAGGGTTTTCTCAAGTCTCTGCAGGCAAATGTCGACATAAGAGAAATTACAATAGGAGCACACTCTTAAACCCTGTTTTTTCAGTACTTAGGATGCAATTCTGAATTATTAAAAGCTACTACCGATGTATTCTGCAAATCCTCGTTGCACGTTACTCTCAGTGACCTTGACAGCGTTGGCTGTAGGACGTCTGCAACTCTCGTTACGTTTAATTAGTAGCGACCTCCGCCATTACGATGATCATGATCGTGATGACGTGTGATCGTTGTCACAGCTTTCTGGATAGTGTTGCTTGATGCTGCGCGGGATTTAAAACTCGTCCCCCTCCCCAACCCCCCCTGTCAGAGGGGGGAGCGGCTCTCTGCTCTAATCTGCCGTAATTGAGAGGAATAGAGAACTGAAATTGCTTGTATCTGTTAAACCGGAGACCTCCATTAGAAGCCATTAATGGATTGAGCGGCATGGTAGCAGGCAGACAGGCTTATATCACCAGTCGGGCTTTTGAGTGGATAGATGGATGGATGGCTGTGGCGGCATGGGACGGGACGGGACGGGCTTCCTACAGCGGGCCCGGCGCACAACTTTGAGGCTAATTATAAAATTGAGTGACGCTAGGTTTCCTATTTTTCATTTTTTTTGAAGTATGGCTTGTTTAATGCTTGCATCGTGTTTTGAAGGGTGAGTTGCGTAGGTGGATCCTTTCTTCTCCGTGTTTTGTGTTCTTGAAACGGAATGCGCGTACAGGGTTCCTGCATGCGAAACTGCATTTGTTTCATTTTGGAATCTACAGTTTTTATTTACTGTTACTTTCGATATATTTTTTTATTGATTGATTAAAGTTCACGTTAACGCTTTGTTAAAAACATAAAATTACTTAGTCACACGTTAAAAAGTGTTGAAATTTTGACAGACGGCCCGTTTCGACGTGATGTTGTGCCGTTTTAGTTTCGGGACACTGTGTTTCTTTCTTTCTTATTCATGTCATTTTTCTTATTGTTAGTTACGCTTACTTCTCATAGATAGCTTCCTATTCCTCCATTTTAGGTCATTCTTCCTTTTTATAGATAGCTTATTTTCTTTCCGCCATTCATGGTCTCTTATTTCTCACGTATAAGGAGCGAATTTAAGTATTCACGTGACATGGGCTTTAGATTTTCATGGGCCCTATTCACATTAATTATTAATTAGCGTCGATTATCCTGAGAGGGATGCTTGACGCGGTGCAGTTTGGGGGAGATGCTCGAAGAGTATGGTTGTGTGACAGCCGTGAAGAGCTGAGGATTTTTGCTTAGCGACTATCTGTGATGGGATCACGGATAACTCAGTCCGGGCAGGAACGTGTACTGCTGTAGTCTGGGCTCGATCGGGCATTGTGTCTTACTACAGGCAGAAAAGTGGCCGAGCTGTGGTGTGGTATGCTGTGTTATTACGGAGGCATGAAAGTTGAAGAGAGACCATTGTTGTTTGGTTTCGAGACTGGCCTACCAGGGATCATAACAGATTTTTCTACATCAGTAATTGTATGTTTCTTTTGATTAGTAGAAGTATATTTGATTTCATATAAATTATTAGATAATTCATGAATAAGCTGGCATTCGTCAAGTGTATATTACATTGGTTGTGTTTGGCTTCGTATTAGAGCTTTCTGCCACATCAGACAAGTTTGGACTTGTCTAGCAAGTTATTTATACTTACAATCTGTGGGTATAGATGGTGTTACTAGTGTGTGTAATGGTGAATGCCAGTTCAGTGACCTTTAGTGTCAAGCCAGTTTCGATCGTTGGTGAAGTATCGGTGATTGTATTTCTACTGCAGACTTTTTGTTCATTTTCCAATCTCCAGAAGTGCTAATTAATAAATGTAAGCGGATAGTTGATTATTTATGTGGAGTGTTTTCTTTTGCCCCACTTCACCCAAGAGACAATCGACCCTATCATACTTTCGACAGCAGGGTAAAACTTTATTGTTTAAGTATTGTTTACTTATTATTTATACCAACTATTCAAAGTAAACAGAGGCCCACCGTTGCAATGTTACGTCTTCATCAGTGTCTCTTGAACTACTGGTGATCTTGAATTCTGCGATGTGCATTTGTCGATTGTAGGGGTGAGGGTATGTTGCTTTTATGGTGGGGGCTGGTTGTTTGTGTGTTATGACGTATCATGACGTCGAATAATGTGTGCGTATTGAACTATAATTATGTATTAAGTATATGTTGTGGGTATGTTATTATATGTTTATATATTTCGTATTGTTCTAAGGTGTTTAACTGTGAACTTTATGGTGTGATGTGTAAAATTTCCATGTCTGTTTCTATATTATTGTAGTCATGATTATTGTTGATAATGTGGTCTGCATAATTTGATGTGATGTAGGGTTAATATTTGATATTCATATTAAATTAATTACACAAAGCATAAAAAAATCAGGAACACCCGTATGAGCAAAGCTCGTGTTCAGGTGTAGTTCCATTAAATACAGAAATACAAAAATTAATGCACAAAAATGATAGGCCTATATACGGAATGAACCGTAAGTAATATCATTACTTTTAGGGGATTATTTTTTATATTTAAAAGAAAATGATTTAATACAATTTTCCTCGTCTTTCCTTCCTGTTCGAGATAAAAATTGTTTTATACGAAACATTTGATTGCGTGTTTTGGAAAAGCCATTGATTTAATTCCCAATATGCTCAGTAAATTTAAGAGAGCAATGTGTTATGGTAATAAATTATTTAAAAAATGTTAGTTTTGTCTTTTAAATATACAGAAATTTGCTTCGAATTAAATATTAATTAAATGATACGTCAGTATTCATTAAACCATGGTATTCACTTAACTTTAACCCTTGCTTTCTCAGTTTTTAATAAATGGCGCTTGGCCCACTGTGGCTCTGAGCCTTTCATTTCTGGTAATTCGCGGGCCATAGACTGCCTTTCCACGTTGTTTAATTTAAAATTCTTGCCAAAATTGTGCCCGCCTATACGCTGTCGATACCGTGTATTGTTAGGAAGTAATTTTTTGATAAAATAGCGTGACAAAAGGTATGTAATAAAATGAGTATGCGGCAGGGGCGGTGGGGGGGGGGAGGTTCTGAATAAAGACTAGCGTGACATCATTTAGAAACAGTCGTCCCCTCTTCGTGGAATATTGATGAGAGTTTGTTGGGGGTCGGGATCTGTTACACTTGGATGTAATGAGATCGTAATGGCAATGTTTGTGGTGGGCTATGGGGTAGGGATGTGCACCACTATCGGTTCGTGAAGAATGATTAAGGCCTACAAAGAGCGGGACCAGTTGACAAACAGTGACCCCCCCTAATAGGAGCTACTAGACCCGCAATCTCTCTTGGTAATGCTGAAGCCGCATCGTTTGAGGTTATGTTAGGACGCGCCAGCTCGTCTGTAACTGTGTAATGTTCATAGCGGTTGAAGGAGGAATTTAGATTAATGACAGTTAAAGTATAGTGTTTCTCCCAACTTCGTACTCCGAAAAATAATCAGCACTGTTCGTAAAGTAACACCCGGCCGTTCATTTAAAATGAACAAGAGTAAAAATAAATATACAGGGTTTACAAAATAGAACTCATCTCATACAACATAAAGATGCAGCTTTCTGTACAGTGACGCATGATTAATTAATATACCAATTAACAATGACGACTACAGACTCAAACGATAATATATATGATTAAAGTAACATTTATTCTACAAAACTCATTTATTACACACTGTTTGCAACAATTAATATTTAGTATGAAACACCTTGTTCTTTCTTTTTTTTATACCCATTCTTTTCGATAAGTTTTGTTAATTTAACAATATTTTCTTTAAGTCCGTCATAAACTTATCTTATATAATAATGTGATATTTTTATTTCATTCTACTTGATGAACGTTTTCGGTTTCGTAAACCATCTTCAGATCACTGTTACCTCTATTGAACTAATGTGCAATGGGTTACATTAACCATATTGTATTAAAATATAAAATATAAAATGTGAGTTAAAACGTTGATGAATGTACCTATTTAAAATGATAACATATTAAATTAAATTAGTCTAAGATGAAGGTTTTGCAGCGCATACAGTCCTTTCAGATATGAAATAGTTATTCTCTTATGACCTTTTACATAATAACTATCATGAGACTGCATTTACAAATAGTTATTGCATAATTATGAAGCGTTGAAATTCGTTGGAATGGATATGCAGCATCATGCTTGGATTTACGCAGGGCCCAGGAGCGGTCTTGTGGTCTGAAAGGTATGGCAGAGGTGTACCTGTAATGAAGTCGGTTGGAGCCCAGGATAACACCTTCATCTTAGTTTTTGCAGCATGGTTAAGCAAACTAATTTTTGTATTCTGGAAAACATATTATTCATTTAAAATAATCGTTAAGTTAATTTACTACTTATCAAGTTTCATATTATTTTGTACTATTTACGGTTCCGTAAGTGCAGCTTTATTTTAAGATTCAGAAATGTCAGTCAGTTACAGAATGAGGTCAGTCAGTTACACATCACTTTTTCGGCCATAACTCCATTACTAATCGTGGTTTGGAGGTCGTTTTCAACTTAAACTGAAGATTAAAATTTCCTTTCCGAACTATATTTTGCAAAATTGTATCAGGAATGACAATTCAGAGAAATCTGTGGAGAACCATGTTCACCCGAAGAGAGAGTTGACATTTATGTCAGTCTGTTACACACACTTTGGACGTAAATAAATAGTATACTTTTCTATTAAAGACGTTTATTTTCATATGTATCTTAAGTGTACACTTTCATCTATCAAATCCTGCGGTGACACAGTCTAATTTCAACGTATTATACAATTTTGGCAGGCATTTTGCTGTCAAAGTGTACTGTAAATGTCAGTCAGTTACACGTGGAATTGCTCTAAATTAAACTTTTTTCTTTATCATCAATTTTATGCGGTTTGGCATGCTGTCCAATGAGATTTTCACATGGTTTCTTGATGTCTTCATCTCTGTGTCATATTTGGATAAGTGCCTCTATGAGGTGCATCTTGGTAATCGTCTTTTTTTAGTTTTCTCTTGCCTCCCTTGCCTCCTCTGAAAATCCGCCACTGCATAGACGACATGGCCAAATGGGCAAAGCAGTAAAAGGAAAAAAATAGTGCATCAGACGATGTGATTTCTGCCCAATATGTGAGGTAATTTTTCGAAACAGCAATTGAAGTTCATTCGGGCTTTTGTTCTCAGAGTCTAGCCCCCCAATATTTCAAATAAGTCGGCACCTGTGATTGGGGATGTATAAAAATTGTGTTTGCACGGATATATCGAAATCGTTTTCATTACGCCGTCACAATACATTTCATATAGGCTTAATGAGAAAGTAATAAGAAGAAATCAGCTAACAAAGGGGGGAAGAAAACGCTAGAAAGCATTGGGCGATTCAAGGAAGAAATTAATAAAGTAAGGATGGAAAAGAAGCAAGTATTGGAGGAACGAAAGAGAGCGTTCGAAACGATGTAATTGGGAGCAGTATTGACATTGGGACACGACGCCGAAGTGCTGCCAAAGTTATAATGAACTGAATGGGGACACGCGGCAGTAGCGATATTCAATAAAGACCAATCAATGCTGGAATATAATCAAGTTTGCTTCTTTCCGTAAATGAAAACTGGCACGAGATTCTCCAAGGGAAACTACTGTTAAATCCCTAAAATCCTAAATCCATTTAAAAATGCCTGCCCGTTTTCTTTTTATTATTGAAATTGTAATTTATTTTTTTTACTCACTGATTATCTGGAATATGGATAATTTTTGTATTGATGCATAAAAATCGATTTGAAAATGAACGGAAACGTTTCCATCGTTTCTTAATTCCGTATGTGTTCGAGTTTACGCAGAACACTTCAGTCGTGAAAAATATCCATAAATATGTTATCTTCCAGAAACAAACCTAATATTTCTAGGCTTGATCCCTATTAGGAATATTGATCTTTCATTACACACACACACACACACACACACACAAACACGTGTAGGGTAGACAATAAGGGAATGGGTTATTTATGAAAGGGCCTAAGTCTTGAATACTAATTTGTTATCCATTAAAGAAAAACTGCTTATAAGCCGAAATTTTGAAATTAAGGCTGAAATAAAAATTGTATCATAAATTCTACACAGCATTTAGAGTGTGAAACTTAGTCTCTTTATATCTAAATCGATGTATCTACACCCAAAGAGCAGTTATTACATTACAAACTCATTTTCACAAAATAATGACTTAGGCCCTTTCATAAATAACCCATTCAAGTATGGAATATTGCTAGTAACATCTTAAATTTTAATTTTACAAAAAAAAAATTCTACACAAGATGTCATTATGATGTACCGAAGTGCATATGATATTTCCGTGCAGGTATTCTGCGTCATCATATGATGAACGATTGGTTGAACGGAGAAAAATTCTCTCCGGCACCGGGATTTGAACCTGGGCTTTCAGCTCTACGTGCTGATGCTCTATCCACTAAGCCACATCGGATTCCCATCCCGATGTCGGATCGAATCCTCTCAGTTTAAGTTCCACCTCTTGGGTTCCCTCTAGTGGCCTACCCTCATGCACTGCGTCATAGATGTATGACAATGTCCGCAAACACATGTGCAGAGGTGCACTCGTTATGAGTGACTAAATGGCCGGGATCTCCTCCTCCTCCTCCTCCTCCTCTTCCTCTTCTTCTTCTTCTTCTTCTTCTTCTTCTTCTTCCGTGGCGCCACAGTTCTTGAAGGGCCCATACCGACCAGCCGGCTGCTGGCCTCACGTTTCACATGCAGAAGTAGAGGTGGACGATCATCTAACCAGAATAGAGATATCGTGTGGTTAGCACAGTGATCCCCCAGCTTTCACAACCGGATTTCGCTACCTATCGTAGCTCCCTAATCGATGCTTTGTGGGCACGAGTCCCATACACTGGCCGAAATTTGATGAGAAAATTTCTTCCCCCTTGAGGACTCGAACCAGCGCGCATTCCGTAACGCGATAAAGTACAGAAGCTTTTTTTAATTTTAAGGTCACAAATCGAAATGTATTTTTTTCATCGACACTATCCCTATAATCTTTTCGCTGTAAGAAAAATCCTAATGTAAACAATAGCACGTGACTGAAGTGAGGCTTCATTGGCCGCTGTTTGGCGCCATAGATTCTCAGTACGTGTTCCCGCCTACTGTTGTACATTCTGTTTCATGTTAAACATTTCCCGTTGCTCGTCAAGTAGACCTAACCTGACTACTATGCGTTCGTTTGCTTAGGAAACATTTACTTTATAATTACTGCAATTAATTATTTTTAAGTCGTATGTCTTCACAATGGACAGTTGAGGATGCAGAAGCCATACTTCAGTACCACGTGCTTACGTGAATAACTACGAGCTCAAGTGACGCCAGCTTTTTACAAGAACAGACTACCTCGGTGTTACTGTTGGTATTCATCCGCGTTCATAGTACATAACAAAATATAAAAATAGCTTTTATCCATGACCTTAACGAAAAACATGCCTTTACTAAATACTTTCGCGTTTGTAAAGTAAGCTTTTATTCAACATTGCTTTATTCCACTAGTGAGATAAAGACTTTACCTCACAGTTTGAACTTTATCTCACAGTTCATTAGTATTTTCCTAACACCCGGTCACACACGTATACTTTTCTATTCAACTATTACTCAAGAAGTTAATATATTAGTTACTAGATAGATGTCACTATCTCTACTTCTTTATTACAATTTCTTAAATATACATACACTCAATCTCCTTCTCTTTTCTCTATCTACTACGTCGTAATTTGTGCATTGCATCCATATCTAATACGTATTTATTTTAAATTTTGTAACAATTTACCTTTTGGGATGCGAGGAGAATTGAACCTTCGAAATTGGGTTTATAGGATTTTAAAACAACACGCCTTAGTCAACTGAGCTAAACAGACACGACGATTCATTACGTTTTAATATTAATCTTAAGTTTACAGAAGTAAAATGTGAAATTATGTTAATCACATTAGTCCCGTGAACACTTCTAAATAATCCCTGAAACTTCAAAAAGACGAAAATGCATGTTTAAAATGAAAAAAAAAAACATATATTAAAATTATATAATTAATCATAATTTATTATTTATCCAACGCCTTAGATACCATTCTTCACTAATCATGGCCTCCTACATCATAACCTACCAAGTACACGTATCGATTGTAAAATCCATGCCATGATATGTGATTATATGAGGACTTATTTTCAACATATTTTCTTTTATAAAACAGAATTTTTCGTTATTGTCATGGATAAAATTACGTATGGTACTTGTGAGCGTGATCTTTCCACTCGTGCAATAAAGATGCACTTACCTCGCAAGTACCATAAATAACTATTCTTTTACATAGCGTTTTACACATGAGTGAAGTGAAATGTTTCATTGTATTTAACAACTAGAATTCAATTTTTTTTTTCAAATAATAAAAGATTGTTGTTTCCAAATACGAACTATATTTTCCTACGTCGTGTGAGTGTTTCGACTGGAAGCCACTCACGGGTATGACAGTAACGTGCTTATGTTTACGTTAGGATTTTTCTTACAGCGAAAACAGTATAGTATGTAACCGTAGTATTCCGTGATATCTGTACCAACGCCTGAATAGTCAGATAGGGGAGTAGTGGGTACAGTGAGACACAAAATATTAAGACATATGTATGCAAGTGAAATTTCAAGTATTTTTAAAATCAAGTGCAATAGAAATATACATTAAAACATGGAGTACAATAATACATAAACAGAAATGTTAATAGATAAAGGACATAATATACAATACGTGTTTGTCGAAAAAATGCAAATGTCTCACTGTTCCCATTCAGGAGGGTACAGTGAGACACCATAGTGTCTATTAACGGACATTGAAATGATTTATATTTATTTCGAAAGAAAAGAAAGCTTGCTGTCTCTTTATCTTGCCATGTTCTGTAGACTTATTTAGAATCATTTTGATATCTGACTTCGAAACCATTGAAACATCTGGAACATTTGGAAAAGAGAATTTTCCATAACTTTTGCGAAAAAAATAAAATGAATTTTTGGCGACAACAAAGCTTATAATTATAGGAATTTAATTTAATTGTTTATTATTTTTTAATATTTTCTTAAATTTTGTGAACAATTTTTTATTTATGAAACCATTAAAATGTAATGTAGCCATTATTCTAAGCTATAGTTTCTAAATTGGTTACTAGTATGTTCATTTTTAATGTTAGTTACCGGTAAATGTAACATAATTACAGTTTATTTTTGCAAATCATTGGTAAATGGGAACAGTGAGACGTCTCAGTGTACCCTTCAATGGCATGTCTCACTGTTCCCTTTACGCATAGTTCGTTTAAAAATGGCGCCATCACTTCAAAATCAAAACAAGAAAGACGAAACTTTGCAAAACATAACGTCAAATACGATAGTATTAGGTAACAAAACATTCATATTTCTATTTAATCTGTATATCCAATATAACCTTCATTAAACACAAGCCAAAATTGTACTTCTAGAGTGAAAAATTACGACTTATTTTTTCATCACTCACCTTTATAACTAGAATCAAATCGAGTATAAAAATACTGTTACTTTACTCATGCAACATACAACTCCACTGTTACAAACATTTCAACGTCAAAATTTACCATCTAATAAAAAATGTCTCACTGTTCTCCCTGTCTCACTGTACCCACTTCTCCCCTACATCGCAGTGAGATATGATAGCTGTAGTCGTGCAAACTTTTGTTTGTTGAAGTGGAGGCCGTGAAAGAGTTTTTCGAATATGTGACACCGACGACATTTGTAACTGTAGCGGCGCCCAATTAATTGATGGCTAGATTACTGATTGTTAATTCGACTCTACGTCTGATTACTTGACTAAATAAATGACAGTTTGATTGAATGAATGGCAGGATTATTTATTTAGTTAACAGTTGATTAAGGATTAACAGACAAAGGAATTGTACGGCTGGCTGCTCGTATGACTGAGTTAGTGATTTGATGGTCGATTGATTGCGTGGATGGAAAGTTGATTGGATTGATCTACTGAAAGTTAAAACACTAAAAGAGAGAGAAAACAGGGACTGGAGCATTTGTTGTTATCGTAGTCGGCCTACAGAAAATCGAACCTTTTTTTTCTTGTGACGATCCGAAAGTAGGCCTTTATGAAACTGAGACAGGAAAATGCCAAAAAGTCTAATCCACGGAAGGAACACGGAGGAAAATTAAATAAAATGTAATGTGATGTTAAGGGTGAAACATAAGGATGCATGCAGGTAGTTTTCATTTTATATGACCTTGGTATTAGAAATTGTGAGAGTTATAGTGGCAGAGAAAAGAGATTAATTTATAGTGAAAGGGTGTAAGTTATAGTGAACGTGCTAAAATAGCTTGCAATAATAATAATAATAATAATAATAATAATAATAATAATAATAATAATAATAATAATAATAATAATAATAATAATAATAATAATAATAATAGTTTTATTTTCCCTGGCAGAGTTAAGGCCAACAGGTCTTCTCTTCCACTCAACCAGGATCAAATCACATACAGAAAAATACATACCGGTATACAAATATTAACTTAAAAAAATAATAAACATAATAAAGTAAAAAAAAGAGATTGAATACATATACACAATCAGTATTAACTTTAAAATAATAGTAATAAAAATATATATAATAAAAAAAGAGACTGAATACATAATCACAAACAGGAAAATACATTCTAATATACAAGTATTAACTTAAAAAAAAAGAATTAATACATATGAATATAATCTCACAACTAAAGGAATAGTACAATTAGTATGATCAGCACAGCACGTGTTACATTGAGATAATAACAATTACTTAGATATTAGTGTTAATGGAAAAATAAAGTAATGACTGTGTAAAATAATAATAATAATAATAATAATAATAAATACAAATTATACCTAAGGTCTGCAATAAGGTCTAGGCTAGCGATTTTGAGGTTAAGATAGTAAGATTCTACGGGATAATAAGGGTATAATAGATGTTTTGATATTTGAAGTTTTGTATCAGTGAAGAAGTTTGTTGTGCGAGTGAAGTGTGTTTGTATCAGTGAATTTTTATAGTTTATAGTGGTAATGTAAAGTATTTGAACAGTGAAATGTTTTTGAACTGTTAGTGAAATCAGGATAGTGTCAGTGAAATGTGTCGTAGTTTCAGTGCAGTGAGTGAGTTGTCAGCGAAATGAGTGTAGTGCTGAAAAGTACTTGTGCATGTATGAACATATAATATACACTCGTGGGTTTAAGTTCGAACTTAGGGTTAAGATACAAATTAGATTTACTTTAAATGTTATTTTAAGTGATCGTCCTTCATTTAATTTAGGATGATCCTTGTTAATATTATTATATTATTGTTATTGTTATTATTATTGTTGTCATTATTATTACTATTATTATTATTATTATTATTATTATTATTATTATTATTATTAAAGCACAAAATCATCTTTTTAATAGCCGACTTAGAATTATGGTTATTTTAGTCGGAGACGAAGTAACCTTATTGGGCACTTTCGTTCAGCTGGCCAGTGATACGATGTTGGCAATCTTGTTACATTTGAATGTGAACAGATCGAGTAGTAGAGGGAGTATTCTTCTCAAAGATTTTCAAGTTTAATATTCTTCAACCATTACATTCATCTTCATAATATATTAAACCAACAACCGTAGTCTATGTGTTATGCATACTGCAGTT